>NC_086363.1:477500-487500 GCF_036324505.1 Eleginops maclovinus | reverse complement strand
TGTGTGTGTGTGTGTGTGTGTGTGTGTGTGTGTCTGACCAGAAGCATAAACTGAAGGTCTGAACAGGAAACTGTAAATGTCTCGGTGTGTTCGAGGTCGAGAAAAAGTGTCTGACTTTCCAAACTTGGTAACTTAAAACAGACCCTCTTCTTCTTCTGGTTTGGTGTGAAAGGGATTTAAATCGTAACGTGGAAACAACATGTACTCTATAGAACGTGAGCTGTATTTATTGAGACTTTAGGAGGCTTTCATGTGAATTTTCATTTCTGGGTTCATTTTTCCCGTTATTCTGACGGCAGCAAACGCAGCACGGGTCTCACAACAGCTAAGTGAGGAACCCCTTGGGTATCTTCCTCCTTTTGGGGGATTTGCTGCAAATGTTGATCTCTTCCCTCCCATTAAACGTTTGAGTAAAATCACTCGGACAGTTTTCTGTAATCCTGCTGGATGTGCAGCCCCCGTCCGACCTTCAAAATAAAAGCCTAAAAGGTCTTTCTTGTAATTAAAGTTAATGTTCTTAAATCCTTACACTTTAAATCCATGACGTTTTTCTTACATAATGAACCTTTTAGAAACTCTGGATGATTTTCCAGCAAAACCAGTAAAAAGCTCTGCAATCATTTCAGAGTTCCTGAATCGTGTGTTTTCTTGTTTGCTGCAGTATTTCTCAGTGAGAATCTCAGTGAGAAATGTTAGTTCATAATGAGTGGAAGTTGTGGTTGTTTGCTTATTAGTTGTGATAACTCTGCCGTCAGTGACACGTCCATAAAGCAGATTAGTATTGCTCTGATAGTGATTGCACTCGGACCACAAACACTCCCAACGCAGCGCTGCAATATTTCACAAGTGTGTTTACAGACGTCTGAGCGGCGTGAGGAAGCACCAACAAGAGAATAATGTGTCTTGCACAGAAGAAGAAATACTACTTAAATGATATTTATCACAGGAAGAATTTAGTATGAAATCCTTTTTAATTTGCACAAAGAAGCATAACGTGGAAGGGAGGCACTGTGTCCTGTGGGAAATTCAAATGTATTTATTTGTCAAGTTGACTTCCTTCCTAAATAACACAATGCTGTGAGATCTTAAGCATTAAAAACAGATTAGATTTATGTTCATTAATGAGTATTGAATTAGTTTATGATTTATTCTCTATCAATGTATTTTAATTTTCATATTTTTTTTAGATTCAATAATTTCTTTATTGTTTTATTCAATAAAAAAATGTTTCATTTATTTTCAATTATACAAAATAAAAATATGTATTTCTAAAAGAAAATGTAAAAAATAAAATACAATTAAATGAAAGAAAAAATAACTGACATTCAATTTAATTCAATTACCTATTCAAGCTGAAATAAACTGCATGTTTTTATTGAGCTTTTCTCTCTGTTTCTCAGAAATAACATGCGCACTGTCAGGCTGCATCAAACAGAGCTCTGTGCATCTCCAACAGCTAAGTGAAGAATCCCTCGTGTAGCTGTTTCACTTTTTAGGACTTGCTCCAAATGTTGATACTCTCTCATTAAACGCTTCAACTTCCCACCAAGTTTCATTAAAATCAAGCGGATCGTTTCTCTGTAATCCTGCTGGGTGTGCAGCTCCCGTCTGACCTTCAAAATAAAAGCCTGAAAGGTTTTTCTTGTAGTTCGGGGTCAGGAGGATGAAAGCTGCAGTCTCTCCTGCAGCCTCTGAAATGTCAGCGGTATCGTGATGGAGGAAGTATTTAAGGAATGCTTTCCACCTCTCACACCGGCTCCCGTTACCTGACATTTCAGAGGCACATGACCCAGGCTGGTCTCCACCTGCTGTCAGCATCAGGACATGTGTGCAGGGTTTAATCGCAACCATCCGCATGCTATGTTTCCCCCGCTCAAAGCACGGTGAAATCCCTCCGCAGAAACCTCGTTAACAAACCAATTAATGCACACACACACACACACACACACACACACACACACACACACACACACACACACACACACACACACACACACACACACACACACACAGTGACTGATTGATAGCGTTGTTTTGCAGAATGTTCTGGACTCAGTCCCTGCAGTGTATTAATGAGTTACCCCCCCCCCCCCCCCGGCCTGTTGTATGTGACAGGCTTAGGGGCGGGACATCTCTAAGCTTGTTGACCAATCACAACAGCGCGGGCCAGCAGGTGAGGGACCGCTCAGAACGACAGGAGGTGCTCCTGATGGAGGTGTGCTCTCTCCTCATGGTGTTTCCCTCCCCTGGTGACCCAGAACACGGTATATAAATAAAGGTTGATAATTCAAAGAAGCAGCTTGGATTATTATTCATCAGTCAGTCCACAAATATATTTCATTTGTCTCGGATTGGGTTTTTATTGCAAACCAATCAAAATATGAATACTTTAATTTAAATATTCAGGTTTACTGTGTTACAACACCGCCCCCGCACCGAGAATAAAACCACACACACACACACACACACACACACACACACACACACACACACACACACACACACACACACACACACACACACACACACACACACACACACACACACACAGTTTTCCTCCAACTCATTTTAGGTTGGTATCTTAACAGGAACCTCAACATGAGACTTGTTTTTCAAAATAAAAGCCCCTTAAAGAAAATATGTAGGTGTGTTTTTTTACAAAATAAAAAAATGGAAACAAGAAAATTGGAAACAAGAAAATTGGAAACAAGAAAATTGGGAACAAGAAGGGAAGAGACGAAAGAAAATGTGCAAAGGATCGAGAAGAAAAATAAATCCAATGTACAAAACGATTTTCCAATTAGGGATGAAGCAGTGGAAGCCTTTCTGTCTGAAGAGGGGATGTTTCTGTTGGAGCTCTCCCTGTGTAATGTCGAAGAAACAGGATAACGCAGCACAGATGGGGGGGCAGATGTAATGCAGGACAGATGGGGGGGCAGATGTAATGCAGGACAGATGTGCTGCAGATGTGCAGTGTTTCCTCCACAGCGGGGGGACGGGGTACAGGTCCGCTGAGTCTGAGTTAAAAACACTGGTCCTGTGTCATCGGTCAGAACTGAAGCTGCTTTATCCACTCGTTCATCTGACCTCTGTTTTCACAGGACTACAGTTACCCCCCCCCCCATGTGTTTCCAGTGAAGTCTGTTATTACTTACATTTACTGACTCTGCATAATCCTCTTGAATCGAGCCGACTGTATGATATTTCATATTTCATATACGCACTGAAAACAGCTCAGCTCTGTCTGAGTCTCAGACTGAGAGCTGCAGCTGCTCTTTCACCCTCTGCCTGAAACCAGAGCCCAGTCTGCTCTGATTGGTAAGCTGTCCTCCTCGATTGTAACCTAAGTCCCGCCCCTATCACGTACAATGTGTCGGAGCTCGCGAGTGTCCCATAGTGATGTCACTATTGTGTACTTGTTGTTTGGGTGGTGCCCGAGGGTTGGGGTTGATGACTCTGGTTCTGTTGATACGAGATGAAGAAACGTGAGGCTCTGCTGCCAGAAACTGGAAACACACACACACACGCACGCACACGCACAGACGCAGTGTGTTCCTCTCTTGGGGAGAGTAGACTTCTACATCCCTCCTGATCCTCTGATTACATTCAGCTTGTTGAGTGTGTGTTTGTGTTTGAGTGTGTGTGTGTGTTTGAGTGTGTGTGTTTGAGTGTGTGTGTGTGTGTGTGTGTTTGAGTGTGTGTGTGTGTGTGTGTGTGCCCATTGAAGTTGTTCAGCTGATTCTTTATGCTAACGCTAACCATGCTAATGAGGAAGTGTTTGTAGAGATGCTCACAATGTTTGTTTTTTAGGGGAGAAGTTACACGCTGAGAAAGCTCCGTGGAACTCGGTCAAACGTAACTTCACAGTTTCAGCAGCGAGCGCGTCAAACAACACGTCTCTCCAAAATGTGACCACAGTCAGCTATTGATGGATAAGGAGGGTTTAATACATACACACACACACACACACACACACACACACACACGGCAGTGACGTTGGCAGTGCGTTGGCTGTGGTTTTGAGGCCGAGCCGGAGATCAACGGAGGCCATTGTTACCCGAGAGAGAGGCGCTCCATTCTTTCCACTTCAGCTCCTCTCATTATTTCTGCGACGCCTCGTCTCTCCAGCTGTTATTGAAACATGATGGACATGTTTAAGGGGAAAATCATTAACTCGTTTAATTAGATCAACCTTTAGGCTCTGTGTAGTTTCTGTAGAGACAGATTTCCTGGCATTTGTTTGAAATATGCACGGTCAGCACAAACACACTTCTTGCAGTACTTGGTTTCTCTGGCTTGTTACCCCGTTCAGAAAACCTGTTTAGACAGAAGTCTTCTGCACATAGGAACCGAAACCAAGAAAACTATGTTTTTTGTGTAGGACGGAAACACAGGGTTTATACTCTGCACTTTAAACGGAGCAGACAGAGCTTTGACTGTCAGTGTGAATTCTGCTTTCAGTAACAGTGTTGTGGCGGCTGACAGTGGTCAAAAGCATCAGGAGACAGCTTCAGAAAGGATGCAGATATAGAAACACAAATCAGAAGTCATGTAGAAACATCTGCAGCAGCTCTTCAACACATGTAGAAACATCTGCAGCATCTAGAGAACATTCAGCAGAGGAAACATGAGCAGTTTACTGAAAGCTGCAGAAACCAAACGCTGCAAGAAGCTCCAACACAACGGAGACCAGGGGACACTAAAGAGAGACGCACACAGCTGGAGACCAGGGGACACTAAAGAGAGACGCACACAGCTGGAGACCAGGGGACACTAAAGAGAGACGCACACAGCTGGAGACCAGGGGACACTAAAGAGAGACGCACACAGCTGGAGAACAGGGGACACTAAAGAGAGACGCACACAGCTGGAGACCAGGGGACACTAAAGAGAGACGCACACAGCTGGAGACCAGGGGACACTAAAGAGAGACGCACACAGCTGGAGACCAGGGGACACTAAAGAGAGACGCACACAGCTGGAGACCAGGGGACACTAAAGAGAGACGCACACAGCTGGAGAGCAGAGCGCTGGGGGACGTTCAGGGTCATAAAGCTGTCTCTGTCTCTGTCTCTGTTGTTGTTCTCCTGAAATGTTTTCTGGTCTTATTCTAACGATGTGATCACATGACTCCTTCTGATGTCACTGCAGATCTGCTGGAAGCTAGCTCGCTAACGTAGCTAACCTTCAGATATCCTGACAAACTCTTCCAGTTCTGAGACAGACTCACTCTGAGACAGAGACAGTTGTCCAGCTTTATGAACCTGAACGTCCCCCAGTGCTCCGGTCCCAGCTCCAGTCCATTTCCTGGTTTAAATTCGACCCCTGATTATTTTAGTTGCAGCAATAGTAGATCTCTTCTCTCCCCTAAGTTGGTGCTTCTGTAATCTGCAGGCAGGTGATCTGACTGCTCAATCTTTCCTTAAAAAAGTGAATTTTCCCCCAGATGTCACTCCTAAGATTACTCTGCATGTGCATGGTGTCTGATACTACTGTTTGCAAAACTAGAAATAGGTATTCAGTCTGGTGATGGCGGACTTTGATGCAACGCTAGACATGTCTGTCTTCATGATCAATCTGCTCTCCGTGGATTGATTGCCTGGTTCCTCTCCCGGGCTGCTGAACCTGAAGCTTACTGCACCACTTGTTTCCTCCCTTCTGATCCCCGGATTGTAATGTCTCAAAGATAATTCCTTAACTTCTTGTGTCCTGTCTTCTTGTCTTCGTTTGTGTCCTGAATCCTAAAGGTCCTTTAACCTCCTTCTTGAAAACGCTTTTCCTCTTTGTCCATGAATCCTTGATAATCGACGCCTCGTTTGTCCTTCACTCCTCCTCACCTGACCTCTAAAGGCACTGGGTGTCTGCCTCCTTTGTCTCTGGTCTTCCCTTGTTTGGGCTCCTATCCTTCGTCTGTCTTGTCTACTAGCACCTGGTCTTCTGATTGATCTCCCCCTACATTCTTCAGAGGTTTTTTGAAAGCTCATGAATGTACCGTCCTGCTACACCTTCAGTGCTGGGCTGCAGCTCCACCAGCTGTGTCGTGGTGCTGACGGAGGCCCAGGGGGAGTTCACGTCGCCCTGCTACCCCCAGATATACCCCAACTCCCAGGCGTGCAGGTGGACCGTGCAGGCCCCGGCCGGCTTCATCATCCAGCTCTCCTTCCTGGACTTTGACCTGGAGGAGGCGCCGGGCTGCATCTACGACCGCGTGGTGGTGAACACGGGGAAAATGGACGTTAAGTTTTGCGGTCCAACCGCCAACGGGCTAACGCTGAACTCCACCGGGAACGTGATGGAGCTGTCCTTCACCTCGGACTTCAGCGTGCAGAAGAGAGGGTTCAGTGTTAGCTTCCGGCACGGTAAGGCCCAGCAGAGTCCGGTTCCTCGGAGCATAAACCATAAAGAAGCATAAAGAAGTAAAATTGGGAACACTGAACTTCAATATATCGCACTTATATATATATATATACTTTAAAATACTATATGTTTATATTACAGTATATCGATATATATGCAGTTTAAGTCAAATGAGTTTGTTGCCTTACATCACGCTCTTATTTTGAAATTCAAAATACAGGCGCAAATATTTGAAACCTTGATCGACACTCCCCAGAATGCATTGGGGCATCGCAGCCACGCATTTATGCTGCCATTTCTAACTTCGTTTAACCATTTCTTCGTGCAAAATCGTCATTATATCAAGAGAAGTGAATCCTTTGTCTCTTGAGTTTAGTTTTGCTGTCGTGAAAACTTGCTAATCGTTAGCTGTTAGCAACTCAACACACATAGTGTACCGAATGAGAGGGATCTCCACAACACTCAGAACATTAGATATGATCCTTCTCAGAGGATAAACTTTGCTCTACATGCATTTGTCTGAAGTCTGTTGCCCCGTTTGCCTCCTAAGTAATATTCAGTGATGCTAACGGGCTTATAACTGTGACTGCATCACAGTTTGTTGTTAGGTAATTGTGTGAGTTCATTTGGTAGTAAACCTGAATGTGTGTCTTTCAATGCACACTGGCTGTTAGTGTTTTGCTATTGAAGTGCTCGGAAGTGTTTCTGAGTGCAGAATACAGAAGCTGGCATGTGTTCTTACATTTACTCGCTCTCTTGAGGTCAAACTTTCATCAAAAAGCTTTTTATCAGTTAATGGCGTGATAAGTTTCATTCAATCATTGTCTCATTTTCTGTCTCGTAATGATGTACTGTCCTTCTTTCCTCTCTGCCTCCTCATCTACTTTTTTCATTCTTCATTTTCTCTTAATGAAATCCAAACTTTTTCCTTATTTTTTAAACCAAACTTCTCAATTTCTTGTTGGCTTCTTTTTGTGCATGTATCTCCCACCTCCTCTCCTCCTCTCCCCTGCCTCCTCTCCTCTCCAGTGGCAGTGGCCTTGAGGAACCAGAAGGTCTCCATCTCCAACGGTAACGGTCAGGTGACCCAGGTGTCCAGCTCAGTTTCCATCCCGACGCTCAGTCACCTGACGATTTGCTTTGAGCTCGAACGCACCGGCAACAAACAGGTACCTGAACTCAGCGCTACCCCGAACACACAGATACCACACTGAGGGGTATGGCGTCATGAAGGCCCTGAACACTGCTAAACCGGGATGCATTTATTCACACAAGAAACACATTGACTTCCAGACGAGGGAACAAAACTGGTCAACAGCAGCTGTATGCAGATGATACCACTGTGTATCTGAGTAAAAGTGTTTGTATTGGTTTCATTTCTGCATCTATCAGTGTTCATACACACTTGACGTTCATATTTGGAGTTGCCTGTATTGATTCTAACATCTGGATCCTAATTGGAGTTGTCCCTGTTGTTGTGGTCCTGCTCACGGTGGCCGAGAGTTGCAAACACGTTACAACAGTTTGTCCCACAGCGATTAATAAGGGTCACGCTTATGCATTGTGTCCCTTTCCAAATATGACATGGTGAAGCAGCCGAGGAACGGCCGTCTTAAAGCCTTTAAGGTTGTGTTTGTTAAGCACTTTGAAGCGCGTGCTATAAGAATACATCTCATCTCCGACTTGTAGTTTTTAACCCTTCCGGTTCTCCTGGTTTCCGCACAGAAGGAGTGGATCTTCACGTACTCCAGCGGCAAAACCAGCGTGGCGCTGAGTCTGGGCTCAGATCAGACCGGCATGAAGATGATCGTGGACGGGGGTGGCGTGTCCAATCGACTCCATCCTCTCCTCTGCCAACTTCACCTCCACCATGAAGCCCTTCTGCGTGCTCTGGACTTCTTCCAACGGACGCGTGGCAGTCTACTTTAACGGGAACTACTCGGCCAAGAGCTGCTCCGCCTCCAGCGGACACTCTGTGCCGGGCGGGGGGCAGTTCCAGTTAGGAGGTACGTTTCATGTATATATGCTTAGATGTGCAGGTTAAAGGATGTATAGACTTTCTGAAGTCTCTCTTCAGACTGTGTGCAGGTGGTTAAACATCTGGAGGCTCCCCTCAACAAAGCCTGTCTGTTTGCTGTCCGGGGGGAACAACCTTTACGTTGATTTCAGTCGAGCAAAACCCACCTGTGTCCGCGGCACCTTGGCCAGAGCAAAACCTTCCTATATCTGTGTGTAGTACCTCAAAGGGTTCGGCTTAATAGAGTGTTTTTTGCTGGTCTGAGTTTGTTTCCTCATGGGTATTATTGTACGGTGCTTTGGATAAAACAGCTAAATGAAATGCACCCTTCTGAAACATGCATTAAAATGCACCTCAGGGGACCTTGTGTGATTCCCCTACCCTCTTTTTGTAATCAAGTAAATTTTTGAGAAAGAACAATTGCTTTGTTGTTATAGGAATGCAGCCGTGTCTGCCAGGACATAAATCTATGAGAAGCGGAATCAGAGCAATAAAGACTGGGTTCATTCCTTGGCCAGTTCCAGAAAAACAAGAGTTAAAGCACTCGCATAAATCTGAGGGGCTTCTCAGACATTTCAGACTTTGTGGATGAAGGTAGCCCAAAGTTGCAAACACAGTCGCACAGGAACAGCAGACCACGTAACATTCAGATTGGGGGAGTTATGACATGGGGGGTGGGGGTACCAAGGGAAAAGCCAGTCTGAAGAGGTGGGTTTTGAGGGCTTGTTTGAAGGGGGTTGATTGTCTGGTGTGTATAGGGAGGGTGTGGAAGCAGAGAAGGCCCGGTCACCCCAGGTCCGGAGCATAGTGCTGGTGGTCTTGAGGGTGTGGGATGTGATGGTGGACGAGGTCAGAGGGAAAGCAAGGGGCCAGGTTGTTGAGGGCGGGGGTGGTCTGGACGTGCTGGAGTTGGTGGTTTTGTTGGGTGAACCGTAGAGGATGCTATTGCAGGAGTCGGGTCTGGAGGTGGTGAGGGAGTGGATGAGGGTCTCGGTGGCTGAAAAAGAGAGGGAGGGTCAGAGATGGGCGATGTTCTTTAGGTGGACAAAAGCAGTGACCACAGAAACACACCTAGGACTCTCCTCTCTAACCGGGGTTTCCTGTGTCTTTGTGTGCAGGGAAGCAAAGCTTCAACGGGAACATCTATAACCTGCGGCTGTGGGATTACGCCATGACACTGCAGCAGCTCAACGCGCTGAGCTGCGACACGGTGGGGAACGTTATCGACTGGGACAACAGCCACTGGACCATGCCGTCCACCGTGGCCCAGACCGACACCTCGCTCAGCTGCAGTGAGTACACAAACAACCTGTGGAGAGGACTCTTTAAAGTAGAGACTCTACATACTGATATACACCTGAACATCAGCAGGAGAGGACTCTTTAAAGTAGAGACACTACATACTGATATACACCTGAACATCAGCAGGAGAGGACTCTTTAAAGTAGAGACACTACATACTGATATACACCTGAACATCAGCAGGAGAGGACTCTTTAAAGTAGAGACTCTACATACTGATATACACCTGAACATCAGCAGGAGAGGACTCTTTAAAGTAGAGACGCTACATACTGATATACACCTGAACATCAGCAGGAGAGGACTCTTTAAAGTAGAGACACT
>NC_086363.1:400000-475000 GCF_036324505.1 Eleginops maclovinus | reverse complement strand
GGTGCTCCATACTACAGACGGCCATCACTCCCCAGTCTGTGTTCCTGAGGGTCTGTCTAATTGCTGGACCTTCAGGCGACCTTCAGCTCCTGCTTGTTGGCTGATTGCCTGACCCCCCATGTTCCCCTAGTGTTACCTGATTGCTCATGTTGTTCATTAACTGTGTAATTGACATTGTGACCTTGTGTAATGTGTGATTAACCGGCCTCCCTTTAGCAGCCATCATTAACGGATTGACTCTTAAACGTGATGTCTTTAAAACATGTGTTTGTGTTGACCGATGTCCACTAATCTGTCCTTCTCTTCGCAGTCTGCTTCCCTCATTGCACTCACTTAACTACTGCTGCGCCAACTAGTGGTGAGTGCTGCTAACACCCTGCTCGTGTGTGTGTGTGTGTGTGTGTGTGTGTGTGTGTGTGTGTGTGTGTGTGTGTCCATGAGGTTTGTATACATCTGCTTGTGCGAACAGAGCGAGCTACAACGCATGAATGAGAATGTGCAATATTATGATGTAGACGTTTCTAATATGTGTTTGTTAATTTAAACCAGTTCGCTTTTTAAGCCTGAAAAATATCAAAAGTATCAGGGTTTAGTCTAAACCAGTATCAGGGTTTAGTCTGAACCAGTATCAGGGTTTAGTCTAAACCAGTATCAGGGTTTAGTCTAAACCAGTATCAGGGTTTAGTCTAAACCAGTATCAGGGTTTAGTCTGAACCAGTATCAGGGTGTAGTCTAAACCAGTATCAGGGTTTAGTCTAAACCAGTATCAGGGTTTAGTCTGAACCAGTATCAGGGTTTAGTCTGAACCAGTATCAGGGTGTAGTCTAAACCAGTATCAGGGTTCAGTCTAAACCAGTATCAGGGTTCAGTCTAAACCAGTATCAGGGTTTAGTCTGAACCAGTATCAGGGTTTAGTCTGAACCAGTATCAGGGTTTAGTCTGAACCAGTATCAGGGTTTAGTCTGAACCAGTATCAGGGTCTCTGCTCCTCTCTCTGGGGGCGTCCCCCTCAATCCAAAATGCACATTCTCCCCTGTAACATGTTAAAGTGATGCCAGGAAACAATCTCTCTGTGGGTCAGAAAGGGTTTACTGAGTCCAGAGATATGGAGGGGGGTCAGATGTCTGGTCAGACGGCAGAGACAGCTTACGGAGAATAAAGAGGGGATGGATGTCCGGTGGGTCTGCGGGGGACGAGTGGCAGGCAGCAGGCAGCAGGCAGCAGGCTGACACTGAGACTGAGATTTCTGATCCTTTCTTTTACTCTCCTTTTTTCTGGAGAGGAAGTAAAGGAACCGGAGCTCTGGATCTATTTGTTGTTGGAGGAGCGATATATGACTCACAGCTTTCAGACGTGAAGACACTATTATTTCCACTTCGCTCTGAACCAGGATTTACACCTGGAAGGGGGCGGGGCTTAATATTGTCCAGACTGCTCAGATAACCGTAGAGAATCACAGGGCCGACAGCAGTATGTTATTGATAGGGAAAAGCCTATTTGTGTAGTGTTGTGTTCACTGGAGGAACCGTTCTCTTGGCGGAGCTAACGCTGCGTATTTCCTTGCATTGGGACGTGGCATTACCAGTCGGACCGTGTAAAGGACTTTATTTGGACGTCTTGATCCACTCGTCCCTCTCCGAAACAGACCAATAAAAGAGATAACAGTCTTGTAAAAGTCCAACCTGTATACATTTTTGAACGGAGCAGGACACACACCTCCGTTACGAGCTCCATCAAAGCCTCTCGACTGTCTGCAGCCTTCCTCTGGTCTGTGTTTCACCCCGACCCTCAGAGAAGCTGTCAACGCAAAGAAATGAAAAGTATATCAAGTATTAGTTATATTCACTTCTTTGTCAGACAATATAACCACTTTTTACTTAATGGTGAGTGTATAAACGGAGCGTTATTGGACATTTGACACGGTTATCCTGCAGAAATGACCAAATATTAATCAATTCCAAAATCTCCAATGTAAGGATCTGCTGTCACTGAATCTCTTTCAGTTTCGGTCCATCTGTCAGACAACAAAAGTCATGGCCGCGGGATCTGGAGAAGAACCCTTTCTCTGTTTTTAGCAGGATATTTGACAGACAGCAGAAAGAGTGTCAAAATCGACTGCATTGATTACAGAACTGTCGCTGCATAAGCTCCAGATGAACTTAAGCAGCGGCAGAAAGCAGAACATTAACAGTTCAGAGGTTGTAAATGGTTCAAATCAGGGTCAGTATGGAGGCCCACAGGTACAGATACAGAAGCTCAAATCAGAACTCATGCAGAAACATCTGCAGCAGCTCTTCAACTCATGCAGAAACATCTGCAGCAGCTCTTCAACTCATGCAGAAACATCTGCAGCAGCTCTTCAACACATGCAGAAACATCTGCAGCAGCTCTTCAACACATGCAGAAACATCTGCAGCAGCTCTTCAACACATGCAGAAACATCTGCAGCAGCTCTTCAACACATGCAGCAACATCTGCAGCAGCTCTTCAACACATGCAGAAACATCTGCAGCAGCTCTTCAACTCATGCAGCATCTAGAGAACATTCAGCAGAGGAAACATGAGCAGTTTACTAAAAGCTGCAGAAACCAAACGCTGAAAGAAGCTCCAACACAACGGAGACCAGGGGACACTAAAGAGAGACGCACACAGCTGGAGACCAGGGGACACTAAAGAGAGACGCACACAGCCGGAGACCAGGGGACACTAAAGAGAGACGCACACAGCTGGAGACCAGGGGACACTAAAGAGAGACGCACACAGCTGGAGACCAGGGGACACTAAAGAGAGACGCACACAGCTGGAGACCAGGGGACACTAAAGAGAGACGCAGACAGCTGGAGACCAGGGGACACTAAAGAGAGATGCACACAGCTGGAGACCAGGGGACACTAAAGAGAGACACACAGCTGGAGACCAGGGGACACTAAAGAGAGACGCACACAGCTAGAGACCAGGGGACACTAAAGAGAGACGCAGACAGCTGGAGACCAGGGGACACTAAAGAGAGATGCACACAGCTGGAGACCAGGGGACACTAAAGAGAGACACACAGCTGGAGACCAGGGGACACTAAAGAGAGACGCACACAGCTGGAGACCAGGGGACACTAAAGAGAGATGCACACAGCTGGAGACCAGGGGACACTAAAGAGAGACGCACACAGCTGGAGACCAGGGGACACTAAAGAGAGACACACACAGCTGGAGACCAGGGGACACTAAAGAGAGACGCACACAGCTGGAGACCAGGGGACACTAAAGAGAGACACACACAGCTGGAGACCAGGGGACACTAAAGAGAGATGCACACAGCTGGAGACCAGGGGACACTAAAGAGAGACGCACGCAGCTGGAGACCAGGGGACACTAAAGAGAGACGCGCTGGGTGACATTCAGGATCATGAAGCTGTCTCTGTCTCTGTTGTTCACCTGAAATGTTTTCTGGTCTGAGACAGAGACAGTTGTCCAGCTTTATGGTCCTGAACGTACAAAAAGGTGGAGGTCTGTTCTTGCTTGAATACAGACTGAAATGGCTGTGAATTTTTCGAAAGGAGGTACAGTGCCGTTCTAAAACTGCAGAACTGTTGCGACCGTCTGAGCAAAATGTTGTCTTTGAGTGTCTCTGGATTAAATCCAGGAAGGAGATCAGATAGGAATGCTCACGTTTGAAGCCAGCAGTGTTTTGACGGGAGACTTTACAACCGTGGTCATTTTCCGTCCTTCAGCACGGGGGGTTTTACGGCTGCTGGCTGATGGAGGATTGTTTCTCTCTGCTGGCTTTGAGGTCCATTTACTGTGTTTAATAAAACATTCAGGCTCCTAGACACTGCTGCGCCAAGGACACGTTTTTATAAAAGTCCTAATGATCACATTTGGTCATTGCTCAGCTGCAGTAAAAATAGTTGGGATGGTTCGCAGCCCGAGGAATAACAATTAGTTCGGAGTTCAAACTGAGCCCCCTTCACAGTGCGCTGCATTAAAGGTGGATTCCCTAGTTTTCTGTTAAGCACCTACTGGAGTATGAGAGCCCAACATGTCATTAGGTAAATCTGGTTCAGAGCTGAGGACTTGTAGACTGGAGATCAAGGTTGACTTCCTGATTCCTCCAAGTTACTTCAACCCACAGACTAATGGAGCTTCAGATACCTGGAGCAGAAGACTGAGAGGAAAGAGACGTTCAGTAAAAGAATAACGTCATGTTCCGGGTCAGTCAGCAGGTAACTGATATAAAGTTCTGTATTTTGCTATAGGCTGATAGGTTGAGTAATGGATGGACACACTGAGGTTTTGAGGTCTAACAGACCCCTCAAACTATGGCAAAAGTTATTGTCTTACCGTGACCAACAAAACCTTTTACCTAAAATTGCGGAAACGGCAGCCCCTCGCTCAGGTTTCACTTAGAGTTGATTTGGTCGGTGCATGGAGCGTGGTGAGCCGCTCAAAAACCAACAGGTCAACCCAACAGGTCAACCCAACAGGAAGACGGCCCTTCAGGATTGTGTGCAACCTGGCCCCGATGTCAAACAGATCAAATATCTATGAACTCTGAACCTTCTGTAAATCAGCCTCTAAGTAGGAAACCAACTCACTGCACCAATGAAACCAGTACAGCTTTACTCACACAGTGTTCCTGAAGCTTAATTAGCATTTAATGAGTGAATTATGGCTCAGATTACACTTCATCAACACGTCTGCGGGCTCGGCCGACACCTCGGAGCTTCCAGCTTCGTCACGTTTCTTCTATTTCCTGTTTTCTCTCGACACAGAGAGGTGTGTTGGATTTGTTTACCTTGAAAATGTTTTCTCTTTACGAGGCTACCGTCGAGCTCTGGACCGTCTGAAGCCTTTTAATGACCTGCTCCGTTAATGAGGTGTGTGTGTGTGTGTGTGTGTGTGTGTGTGTGTGTGTGTGTGTGTGTGTGTGTGTGTGTGTGTGTGTGTGTGTGTGTGTGTGTGTGTGTGTGTGTGTGTGTGTGTGTGTGTGTGTTTCATAAGGTATAGATTGTGTGTTTAACTCTGACTGTAAGAGACTTTACGTGTGTCTTTCATCTCTTATTGATGCCAGAGGAAAAATATGCTCAAACTCACACACACACACACACACACACACACACACACACACACACACACACACACACACACACACACACACACACACACACACACACACACACACACACACACACACACACACACAAACACACACACACACACAGTCTCCGTTGTTTTGGAGCTTCTTGCAGCGTTTGGTTTCTGCAGCTTTTAGTAAACTGCTCATGTTTCCTCTGCTGAATGTTCTCTAGATGCTGCATGTGTTGAAGAGCTGCTGCAGATGTTTCTGCATGAGTTGAAGAGCTGCTGCAGATGTTTCTGCATGTGTTGAAGAGCTGCTGCAGATGTTTCTGCATGTGTTGAAGAGCTGCTGCAGATGTTTCTGCATGTGTTGAAGAGCTGCTGCAGATGTTTCTGCATGTGTTGAAGAGCTGCTGCAGATGTTTCTGCATGAGTTGAAGAGCTGCTGCAGATGTTTCTGCATGTGTTGAAGAGCTGCTGCAGATGTTTCTGCATGTGTTGAAGAGCTGCTGCAGATGTTTCTGCATGTGTTGAAGAGCTGCTGCAGATGTTTCTGTATGAGTTGAAGAGCTGCTGCAGATGTTTCTGTATGAGTTCTGATTTGAGTTTCTGTATCTGCATCCTTTCTGAAGCTGCTTTTGCATCGGTATTCAGACGTCAAAGCCCAAAGTGTCGGTACTAGACGCCCTGGGAGTAACACCAGGAGGCGGGTAATTAATCCCTTGCCACAGAGACGTTTATTTTCTTGACTCTCTGCCGGTTCCAACGAAAAGCTTCTCCCACTGAAATCCAAACGGCAGCAAACGGAACAGCCTAATAAACAGCATGTTGGTTCAAAGGGTTAGTTGATATGAAAATGCTGCAAAATAATACTACGACCCAGGAGCGTCTCTCCCTGTGGAGAATCAACATGTTTTTCCACTCATGACACTGCAGGTGTTGAGTCATTACATCCATTATGGTTCATTAGCCGCTGTGCGCAGTGACAGAGAGGCTGGCTGCAAAATCAATGTTTCCACACTGAGAGGAAAACATTTAGCCAATTCCAGGTTCAAACAGACTCAATGTGCAGAGGTGATTAGAAACACGGACATGGTGTGCTTGTTGCACATTAAATATATATTTTGACAGGAATGACTACCTTCAGCCCTCAGGTGCAGAGTGGATTAATTACAGCTCGTTATTAGCGGTGCTTCTCTAAGAGCTCGGCAGGTCGGCACAAAGACTATTCATTCCTCTCATCACAACAAGCTGCTCACAGGAAGATATCAGAACAGCAGGGCGGGGGGGGAGACTGGGACACCGAGGCGTTTATAACAGGGAAATTTTACACCAGTACTAACTGGTTTTAATGGAATCACTACGCTGGGTTGCTCACAGAGGAGAGCTTAATGCATGCAGAGCTTTTTTACAAATAACATGCAAATGTGCCACCACTACGTTTAATATCACCATAGTCTGTTTCAGTGGAAACTGCGCCACGAGAAGAGGTTCAAACTGCAGTAAAGTGTTCGACAGAGGGCTTTTTGATTTGATTTGGTTTGATGGTGGGTTTTATCCGACCAAAGGTAACCACGAGCAATAACCAAGTCACAACATCATTGATTGGTTAGTTCACCCTGAGGAGAAGAAGCACAGAAAACCGTTCGAATAGCGTGTAGAAACCTACAAGTAGCACGCAAGAAAAAACAAGCAGTACATAAAAGATGTGAGGAGCTTAGGGGCAATAAAGGAAGCAGAGGAAAGAGAAATCTTCAAGAAGAAATAAGAGTATTGGAGAAGGACGAAGAGTACATGTACAACCACAAAACGTACAAGGAGCCTGGCAAAACAAACAGCTGTTGAAGGAGAGAGAACAAGGAACACGGGGAAGGTTAGAGGACTGCTGAAGGAAAGAGGAAAACATGTGGAAAGACAAACACATGATGCTCGAAAGGAAGGAGGAGGGTGGAGGGTTAAAAGAGAGCAGAAAACAAGAAGAAATAAAAAGATTGAGAAGAAGGAACGGGACGCGCATCCAGACGAGGAACAGAGGTATTTTTAAAGAGGAAGATGCAAAACAAATATGGAGGGATGAAGGAGGGAGGAGCAGTGGAAGAGGAAAGAGAGAGAGAGGTACATCATGACGGAGGAAAATCCTCAGCCGTCCTCGCCTCCTTTGAACCTCATGCTGCGCACCATTTCAGAATTCCTGCCGCTTCATTCGGCCGATCAACACCACAGTTTACTGACATTCCTCTGTGTGTGTGTGTGTGTGTGTGTGTGTGTGTGTGTGTGTGTGTGTGTGTGTGTGTGTGTGTGTGTGTGTGTGTGTGTGTGTGTATGTGTGTGTGACTCAACAAAGTGTCTGCTTTCAGAGCCCACTCCCTCTGAACGGCCTGTGAATGTACAGTGTGTGTGGGCTCTGGGTTACATTTGAAATGGTGCTGTGAGGAGCGCTTGATTTCTGGCTGCTGTTAGCACACAGTCGGGCAGACAGACTGTCCCCGACACAAAGACCCAGCCAATCCGCGTCCCACCGCAACCCACAGAGATTTATAATAAATCTGCATGCATTCAGAAAAGTACTGTGAGAAAGTCTCTGCATCCAATGCATGCTGGAATCATTTCACAGAAGTTGAGAGACTATGGATCATCATTGACTGTATTTACGTATAACCAGGAGTCTAAGGAACAGAGAAGCGCGTAAAATCGAAAGAGGAGCGCCAAAACAAATAATCTGAACGATGAGCTCAGGTGAGAGGATGAGGAGCGTGGGAGAAAGCTAGAGGAGTGCGGATAACTAACAAAGTATAACTAACCTGGGAAACAAACAAGGAGTGTTGAAAAAGGAACAGCGAGGAGGGAAGTTGTGCTAGCGAGCGCAGAAGGATGAGCGAGGAGCGCGGTAGAACAATTAGTAGCTTGGATTAACAAAACCAGAAGCGTGGGAGAAAGTGCGGGAAAGAGGAGCGAGGGGTGAGGGGTGCGGAACAAAGCATTGTGGGAAAACAAAGGGGGGCGCAAATAGGAATGATGTGCTCGGAAGAGAGTGTGTGGTTAATGAACGATGAGCAGATCAGTACCTGGAGGAGGCCAGGGAGCGAGGACGCTGCTAGGATGAGCGCGGAGTGCAGAAGCTAGGATGAGGTGCGTGGAAGAAAGGCATCGTGCAGAGTATCGTGGAAAAGACAGCCAGCAGTAGAAGTTACAATAAGAAGACCGCTCAAACGCTTCCACATGGAGAGGATTGCAACCAGTAACAAATCGTCACTGTTATCTTTGATCTACGTCCGACTGTGTTGCTTCTCTACGGATAGCAGCTCTACGGATAGCAGCTCTACGGATAGCAGCTCTACGGATAGCAGCTCTACGGATAGCAGCTCTACGGATAGCAGCTCTACGGATAGCAGCTCTACGAATAGCAGCTCTACGGATAGCAGCTCTACGGATAGCAGCTCTACGGATAGCAGCTCTACGGATAGCAGCTCTACGGATAGCAGCTCTACAGCGCGCTCTGTTGGCTGGTCTGGAGGTCAGATGGTTGTGAGCTGCTGTCTGGATGCCTGAACATGTGGATCCACGCCCTGGAATTGCAGCTACTTTGAAATTGCACGGTGCTATGTTACATATGATAAAAAGATCCATTTTATGTTGTTGTTCAGACATAATATATAACATATAATATAATATATAATATAATATATAATATAATATATAATAATATATAATATTATTATATATTATATTATTATATATTATATAATAATATATAATATTATTATATATTATATTATTATATATTATATAATAATATATAATATATAATAATATTATATATTATTATATATTATATATTATTATATAATATATAATAATATAATATATAATAATATAATATATAATAATATAATATAATATATAATAATATAATATAATATATAATAATATAATATAATAATAATATATAATAATATAATATAATATATAATAAAATATATAATATATAATAATATATAATAATATAATATATAATAATAATATATAATAATATAATATATAATAATAATATATAATATATAATATATAATATAATATGCTCTTGATTTGAATGTGATTGTGACAAAAAGCCCTTCTTTCAAAACTGATCTGCTGCTCCACCACTGTAGTCCAGAAACTACCGGATGGATTGCTATGAAATTTGCTCCAGATAATCCTGCTCCCCAGAGGATGACTCCTCTGACTTGTAATTAAGCGCCTCCTGCAGGTCGAACTCGCCCTGAGAAATATCGTAACATCCTCTAAATGGATTCAAGATGAACCGTGTGACTTCACTGACCCAGCATTAAACCCACGTTCTCTAACTGATTAACCTTTCTGTTTTTAATCCCACCCTCCTTCCCTTCCCCTAAAGGTGTCTCCCCGCCCAGCAACACCCCCCTCACTACCAGCTGTGACTCCCCCGGACTGGGCTGCCCAGGTAGGAACAACAAACACACCTGCATGGTGAACACTGTCTCCGGGACCTTCTTTAATCCTCGGTTTGATTCAAGTCCTTTCCCTATCTGTGATGTTCTCTGTTTGATCTGTGGCAAACTGAGAAACCAAATCAGATGGAGAGAGATCAGATATCCAGCTTCCATGTGTTCATAGAGTCTATGGGTCACTCAACCACATTGAAACATCAGATATCTGGACCCTTAGTGTCTTAAATCTGTTCTCTTCTTATTTCTGCTCATATTTGATCAACTAAACCTGTAAGACTTCACGTGGAATGACTGGTTGATGGTTTCGGGCTACCCCTGCCAGCCTGGAGATACTGGGGTGGGATGGTGTGTGATGGGTTTATATGAGTCCCAAAGCCCCCAACGTTTCCTGAACCCCTTTAAGCTGCTAAAGCCTTGTCCTGGATCCTGGAAGTCTCAAACCTTAACCAGACTCGGGTTCGGTTCAGAGAACATCCACGTTCCCCCAGGAGGCCAGAACATATTCTGGCCTCCTGGGGGCAGCGACGGAGAACGCTCTGTCCCCCCAGAGCTGGAGCTTGATTAACCGTCTCTGACATCCAAAGATGGACTGATTTACATTTCATGAACACAGGTCAAGGCTCACAAATTACAATTAGGCACAGATTCAAAAGCTAATTATGACAATTCAACACGATTGGATTGAACCCAGCCATTTTGTGAAGAGCAACAACATTCCAGTGTGTGTTTTATGTCAATGAATGATAAGTGATAATGTTTACTGATTGGACGAGAGGAAAAACTTGCAACAGGCACTTTTAAATTCCTGCAAACTGTCCAAATGTGTTCTTAATTCATTCAAGGCTCTCAGGGTGGAGCATTTCCTGCCCTGTTTGATGATGCTCGGCTGTGTGATGGAATGGACTTGGGTAAAAGGGAGATGATAAGCGATGAGACTGTGATGAACACGTTTCCCACTCTGTAGAAAGCCTCATTTACCCTGTGAAGCTTTTCCTCAGCTAACATGTTTGAAAAGCTTTGCCTCCTGCCGGCTGTGTTCATCACCTGATCTCTAAAGGACCCCACTGAGTCCTGAGGGGAACAAACCAGAGAACCTTTAACAGAACAAAAACACCCCAGCCACTTTCCGTCCAGCCCAAACCATTAAAGCCGGAGTGCTGTCCACTCAAGTGACCCAGGAGGTCACATGATCTGGAACGTACCATTAGCAGCGGGTCAGAACAGTAGCTGACGACGTGACCAAACCCCACTCTCTTAATGTCAGTTCTCACACTGGCCTGTGCTACCGAGGCCTCAGAGGGACATTTTTCTAAAGGTCAGTTTTTACAGCTCATGAGAGGAGAGGAGTCCGGCCAATTACGGTCCAGCTTGTGTCCCAGAATATAAATGATTCAGCAGGCCATGGGAGAGCTCTCACTGGGTTAAGTCCTGGACACACTGGTGCAGCGTTATATAAAGAGCACGTTCCTGGGGGGGCTGGAAATAAATCAGGGTCTTGTTACCGATAGCCAGGCTGTGTCCCCGGTGAGACAGGTGAGCCTCAGCAAACAGCCTCAGGAAAATTCTATTATCTCTGGATGGAAAGTCATATGTTAAATCAAACAGAACCACCGCGAGGGAAAGTTCTGATGGAGTAAAAACTGAGGTTCTTTTGGGGCAGATTGGTAGTATGTGTTTTAAATCTATGAATCTCATTTCACAGCTTTTCTGTTTCTGCTTTTGGCTTCTCCTGGAAGAAGGGATGTGCTGTTAATTAACAGAAGCATTATTAATGAGTCGCTGTTGTTCCAGCTTGGTACTGGACATCATTCTGTTTACTGTTAGATTTGAAACACCTCAGTAGTGGAGAGTACCTGCTTATTACCAACCCAGGACTATACAGACCTCTGAAACACCTGCTCAGGTACACTGCACGGTTACGGTTGATGTGTACATTATTGTAAACTAGAGTTATGACTGAAAAGGAGTGACTTGACTTTTGTTAAAATAGCGGTTGCATAAATATTGACTGTAGAGTTGAAGACGAGAGTTTAGGAGCAGATTCGTCTTTGCTGTCACTCCGGATGCAAAGTTAGCGTAGCGCTGTGCTTGGGTTGGTTTTCTGTCCAGGCACTGATTTAATGTTAAGGCTTTTCTTTGGATCCGACCGAAGGGGATTTTCTTTTGAGTTCTGAGTTTTAATGTCAGAATACTTACTTCTATTTTGTATTCATACTTCTTCTAAGAATTCTGACTTTTTTGTTTAGGTTCTGACTTTTCTCCGTATTCTGACTCCTATCATATGTTATTGGTAGCTCTACAACCAGTCGCCATGTGTTGTTGATCCCCTTCCCTCCTGATGGTATCTTACGTTGACACTGCTAAGAGCTCTTGAGTCTCCTGTGTGGTTCAGGCCTTTAATCATGGCGTCTGCTCTGACAGCTTATCCAACAATGCTGTCAGAAAGCAACAGAAACCCCTCTGTGCTCGTTACCCCCCGACCTCCTACTGTTAAAGGTTGTGCACTGAAGATGATCCTGCAGCTTCTCAACCATTCATCATCTTCTGCATCTTTTTCTCCCATCCCGACCCTCCCAGCTGCTTCTTCTCCCGCCACCCAATCCACCTACTCCACTAACACCATCCATGCTACTAATGCCATCACCCACGGTAAGCGTCCTCCTCCTCCTAATCTCCTTCTGACTCTCTCCCCCTGATTCACTTCATTTCACTCCTATTGCTTTTTCCTCTCCCTGTTATTTCTCCCCCTACTGCTTCCTCCCAGTTGTATAAGTTATATTTCTATTTGATGGTTTTTGCCTCATCTTCTGTAAATTTACAATCAATTTGTGGGCTCGTCTTAATATCCCAAAAGTAGACTTTCCATCGATGTCGTTTACAGTTATACACTATTATCCATAATGAGTTTCTGCACATAAAGATCTGAAGTGCTGCCATGTTTGAATTTTTCAAGGACCCATGAAAAATAGCTCGGAGCTGAGTCCCTTTTCATGCACCTCTGAGAAGTAAAACCTCTCCATTATTCATTTTCCTGCTCTATTATTTATTGTCTACCTCAGCTAATTGTGTCCTGATGAATTAGTCCAGTGTTGGACTGAGACTTGATAAACATTATCTGCCACTGCACTGAAAAACCACGTCATTAAACATTTCATTAGTTAATTAACCTTTCAATCATTCCTAGGTCCATCCAAGAAGTAGAAATTGCAAATGGATGTTCCCAGAATCTTGTGAAAATCAGCTCTTGTTCTTTGATCGGGGTAATAGGGGTTATTCTGTTCCAACAAAGGAAACTTCACTGGGAATTTAAAGTGGTAGGGAAAGAAGAGAACACCTTTTGTTTTGCACAAGAATGTTGGGAGTCTTAAAAAAGCCCGAGTATGTTTTGGGTTTTTTCCCTTCCTGTTCCTCGTCTGTAAATGGTCTGCAAAGGCTCAAGTCCTTTTGTTGAAGGACTTAAAATACTAATGCCAACCTGAAAATGAGCAGAGCAGCAGCCCTTTATCCGTTAGCATGAGGTGATTCCAGCTTTACTGTAAATCCATTTTGTGTTCTGTGTGTGGTCCGTCTGGTTCCTATGATTTGTGATCTCCAGTTCCCTCTCCCATCACTCCATCTCCATCCACCATCTTCACCACTAGCATGCCACTAACCCCAACCATCATTACCACCACCACCACCACCACCACCAGCCGCAGCACCAGCTCCTCTTCCTCCTCCTCTGGTAAGGCTTCATCAAGTGCAGCAGATAATTGCACATACCAGGCAAGTCTTTCCAAAGTGGGTACAAGTCTTAAAGTTGGCGCAAAATCTCCTTTTAAAGCAGATTAACAAGTCCAAGAACAAAAACCTCTTTCACTTGCCATGTTTTAAATCCTCTTGGTGTCAATGAGACGTTTTTGACCACTAGGAAACCAAATTCAGACATCCGGAAGAACTCAGACGCTCCTTTTCACCATGTCTATCCAAGCCATACAGTCAAGATATCCTGCCAATGGAAAACTGGGGAGCCTCACATGCATTTCATGGGAGGTGGTGGAGGTCATTTGGGGTGTAGTAGAGGTAGTACCTTTGCAGCATAGCTGCTGACATCATGGTATTCAGTGCTGGCTAACTCACGAACACAGAGGACTAGTTTTAGTATGGAAACGACAGCTATCCTGGAAAATGGTCACAAAAGTAAATTGGCTAACAGGCTTTTTAAAATACCCCAGAGGGATGAGCATGTTTTGTTGCTTGTACCGACTTCAGAAAGATCGTTATCTGCAGCACTGACCTTAGTTTCCCACCAGCATCTCTGGACTCTCCGTGCAGAGATGGAAGAAGATCCTTTTTATTGAATACAAGTTTCAATATGTGGTCTTAAAATACTCAAGTACAGGTAACAGAAGTATCATCAGTCAAACATAAAGAGCATCAATCAAGGATTATAGCAGTTCTTATTGTCTTATTTAAGAGCTGTCCATGTTGTAGTTTTAAATCAGTTTGAGTTATTGTACTGAGCTTGGTGGATTTAGAAGTGCAGTGCCGCATCATCAGCACAGCATGTGTTTCATTTAGTAAAAAGCAACTGAATATTTGCATTGCAGAAAAAGTACAATATATTCCTCTGCTTACAGTTCACCACTGTCTCCATGCTAATAGGAACCACAAGAAGTGCTTTGAACCCTACAGTGGATTGTATTCGGGATGCAGTAGTGTTCTCGTCTGAAACCCAGACACACTCATCTCAGTTGACTCCACTGATTGTGATGTATTAAGTAAACAAAGGGGTCTCTTTGTGACAAAAACAAAGAAACGTTAAACTAGATCGACTCCGAGAGGCTCCTGGGAAACTAGGTTTGTCCACCAGATGTCAGAAAGGCTTACCTCGATCTACTTTTTGACATTGGGTCCTTCCCAACCAGAACAGGAGCTTGTCCCACTAACGCAGTGGGCTTCTGTGTCCCTGTCACTGACATGCTGCCTCATATAATCAGTAATGCCTCCCGCTCCCATCCCCATCACCAGCAGCACGCCACGTGGTAAGGTAGCTAACCAGATCCTGCCGCCAGCCAACATCTAAACACATTCAAAACTCAAAGCATTTTCAACAATATGGTTGCCTTCCCTTTTGTGTTTCCTTTGCATAATTGTGCGGTGTTGAAAAAGAGAAATGAAGAAAAAGGAATTCATTAAGGGCTGAGTTACAGGTCACCTTTTCCAGCTAGCCGTACAGTTAGCCTATGTCCCGTTAGCTTCTCAGTAGCAGTATGCTAATTCCATACCTTTGCTGAAATCTGCACTCATGTCAAACTGGTCACTTCAAAAGGCTGTGTGAACATGTTACTGACCCCTCAGTAAAGGTGGGTTTCTTTCATTTTGATTTCCCCACAAAGTACGAGGGGTTGGTGTTTCCATAACGTAGCTATGCTTTCAGGGGTTGACGTCATGAGAATATTGGCATGTTTTAAGGCGAATGTCCCCACGGTAGAGTTGTGTGTTTCTAGGTTAGTGTCTCCAGGATTTGGCTGTGCCTTTAGGCCCACCTCCCCGAAATGTAAAGGTGTTCTCAGACGAGGTATCCCCATAAATATGTGTTGCTGCTTTGAGTTTTACACACAATAGCTGTATTTGTAAGTTGTGATTTCCATAATGAGTTTAGGGGTTGAAGTCAGTAGAATATTGGCATGTTTTAAGACCAGTGTTCCCATAGTGTAATGGTGTTTTTTTCAGTAAATCTCCAGGATGAATCTGTGTTCCTGCGTTTGATTTGACATGCTGCTCTCTGCTGGGTGCATAATGTACCTACAGCATATGTCTACTAACCTGACTGATATTCTGTGATTGTTTACTCTCCCTTGTAGCCCTGCAGACAACCAGCAGCACAACCACTGCTTCACCTGCTCCCACTAACCTCCCAGCTACTAACCCCACAACGCATGGTAAGAGCAACAATACTGGAGAGAAGCTACAGCTAACGCGGGCTAGCTTTACATTCAAATGCTGCTGCTACGAATGGCAGGTTCAAACAACATTTCAGATTTACATTTTTTAATCTGCAAACGACTCAAAGATGCAGTCGCTGACGAGCCGTGTAAATCCTGAACTCCATGTTTGTAACTGCAGAGGCATCCAGACCTCAGCTGTGGAAAAACAGTCCTTACAAAACCAAGAAGCAATAAAAAAAGGCTGATAGAACGCCAGTTATTAAAAATTATGGGAAATTCAGGTCATTTCCCATCCTTGTTAAAAGATTATGGGTCCTTATGGATCTCATGGTAGGACATTAGACTTGTCATGAGTCATAAGAAGTTCCTTTGCTGTTTTTCTAAGAATATTAGAGCACTGTTAGTGAGTGGAAGGACTTTTATGAATGATAATATGACGCCTAATAAGTCACGCTAATATATGCAAGCATTAAGGTGTAGAACCCGGAAACAGGACTTCACAAAGTGTCATTCTGGATTGAGATATTCATTCAGTTATTTATCAGTGACAGAAATATCTGTGTATAGCCCACAGATGGTGCCAAAGAATGGAGAGTTGGATGTGTGAAGTTTAGTCTTTCTTTATGCGTTAGATTCATAGTTTATCGAAGTTGTTGATCCTGTTCCTTCAGGAGGTTGTAACCTTGATCAGGAATGAATTTGGTAGGTTAGGAAGCATGGCTGAACTAGATGCTCATTGGTTTTCATAATGCTACAGCCTCCTTTCTTGGAGTCTGTTTTGATGAGTTGAATTTAAACACCTTTACATCTCTTTGCTGATCCGTTACATGTCTACTCCATCAAAATGCCATCATGCCTTATTTCTCCTCCTTTACTCGTCTTATTCCATCTCTTGGCCTCCTCCTTTCTCCTCTTTCTGCACTCGTCTCTACCATCAGTCCCGGCCACGACGCCTCTGCTGCTTATAGTGGCTACTAACCATCCGGCCACTAACTCAGCAGGCCCTGCCGCTGCCTCCGGGGGTAAGACACACTCCTTCATGCTTCCTACGACACCCTGGGTCTTTACTCTCGCTTATCGCTTATAATCTATTCTGTTAGAGTTTATAATCTAATCTGTTTTATAATCTAATCTGTTTTATAATCTAATCTGTTAAGAGTTTATAATCTAATCTGTTAGAGTTTATAATCTAATCTGTTAGAGTTTATAATCTAATCTGTTTTATAATCTAATCTGTTAGAGTTTATAATCTAATCTGTTTTATAATCTAATCTGTTAGAGTTTATAATCTAATCTGTTAGAGTTTATAATCTAATCTGTTAGAGTTTATAATCTAATCTGTTAGAGTTTATAATCTAATCTGTTAGAGTTTATGATCTAATCTGTTAGAGTTTATGATCTAATCTGTTAGAGTTTATAATCTAATCTGTTAGAGTTTATAATCTAATCTGTTAGAGTTTATAATCTAATCTGTTAGAGTTTATAATCTAATCTGTTAGAGTTTATAATCTAATCTGTTTTATGATCTAATCTGTTAGAGTTTATAATCTAATCTGTTAGAGTTTATAATCTAATCTGTTAGAGTTTATGATCTAATCTGTTAGAGTTTATAATCTAATCTGTTAGAGTTTATAATCTAATCTGTTAGAGTTTATGATCTAATCTGTTAGAGTTTATAATCTAATCTGTTAGAGTTTATGATCTAATCTGTTTTATAATCTAATCTGTTAGAGTTTATGATCTAATCTGTTAGAGTTTATAATCTAATCTGTTAGAGTTTATGATCTAATCTGTTAGAGTTTATGATCTAATCTGTTAGAGTTTATAATCTAATCTGTTAGAGTTTATGATCTAATCTGTTAGAGTCTGTTAGAGTTTATAATCTAATCTGTTAGAGTTTATGATCTAATCTGTTAGAGTCTGTTAGAGTTTATAATCTAATCTGTTAGAGTTTATGATCTAATCTGTTAGAGTTTATGATCTAATCTGTTAGAGTTTATAATCTAATCTGTTAGAGTCTGTTAGAGTTTATAATCTAATCTGTTAGAGTTTATAATCTAATCTGTTAGAGTTTATGATCTAATCTGTTAGAGTTTATGATCTAATCTGTTAGAGTTTATGATCTAATCTGTTAGAGTTTATGATCTAATCTGTTAGAGTTTATGATCTAATCTGTTAGAGTTTATGATCTAATCTGTTAGAGTTTAAAATCTAATCTGTTAGAGTTTAAAATCTAATCTGTTAGAGTTTATGATCTAATCTGTTAGAGTTTATGATCTAATCTGTTAGAGTTTATGATCTAATCTGTTAGAGTTTATAATCTAATCTGTTAGGGTTTATAATCTAATCTGTTTTATGATCTAATCTGTTAGAGTTTATAATCTAATCTGTTAGGGTTTATAATCTAATCTGTTTTATGATCTAATCTGTTAGAGTTTATGATCTAAGGTTTGCTGGGTGTTCTACATTCATTCTTCTCACCGGGTCTCCTGCTGCTCGTGGTCCTGTTCTAGGGGTATCCTATTGTGGTTAATCTCATTAGAGCTTTTGCATAAAGCCTCTCTGATTGAGTTAGATCAGGCTCTCAGTTTCATTATGATCAGGGGAGTACGGTGGCCCACAGGTGCAAACATGTTACACCGGCTTCATTTGTGTTTGATATTTGCATCGTGTCTGAAGCTGCGTTTTGCACCTATCTGCCACCGTACAAAGAAACCCAATGCTCTCAAACGAAACTCTTCTGGTTTGGTTTCCGTCTCAAATGCCTGTGTTTACACCTGCCTATAACCCGTCTTGCTTTTCTTTCTTATAAAATGTCTTTCTTTTAAATATAAATGTCAGAAAGTTATCAATCAATTGACACTGTCCCTCCTAACTGCTGTGTATACTTCTGCTTTGCTTTTGTTCATGGTCTGTAACCTGCTCTCTCATTATAATGCCGTCTGGTTTGATGTGCTGTGCCGGTGACAGTGAAGGGGTCTACAGAGAGATCTCCATCCAGGTCCTCCGACAGCGGCTCTCCTGCTGCTGTAGTTTCTCCTCTGCAGCCTCTTCTCCCAGCTGCTCCAATCAGAAGACGTCGGAATATTTTTGGATTAACTCCTGCAGGATCTTCCACTCCTCGTGCACCAAGACCTCCATCTCCTCGGGTGTTTCACCGTAGGACCCTTGTGTCGAGGCATCCGACCCAGGCCCCTCCCCCAGATAAAGCATCTTTAGCCAGACTGTTAGCCCTGACCTTCGTTCCTCCACCTCCACCTCCACCTCTAACCCCTCGCCCCAGACCTTCAGGTTTCCTCCCCAGGCCCCGGAGCCATCGCAGTTCCAAGACCTCTCTGGGGTACATCTCCACTCCTCTGATCTGGCAGGGCAGGAAGAGGCCGACTGGGGGCAGACGCCCAGCTTCAGCCAGAACAACACCCAGGCCAGTGGTTCACATCACAAAATCTGCACAACCAACCGGACTCAAACCCACACAGAGACGTGGAACACAAGCACCCATGTTAAAAAACACAACTGCTGCACGCTTGCACCTTACGTCACAACCAAACAAGGAGAGCCCTACAACGACTCAAGACTCAAAGCCCCCCCATGGATCAGTTTGGTCTCAGGAGTTGTCTCCTTATCAGGGAAGAGATGATGCATCGGCTGCAAAGGAACCCCTGGCATCCTCGTCTTCATTGCTGTCATCTTCCTCGGTTCTTAGCAACAGGAAGAACAAACCCGTAGCGCCGCAGTGGGCGCTGCTGAGCGGGCGGGACACTCACGATGAGTTCCCGTCGGGGTCCGAGGTGTTTTCGTATGAGTTTCCGGAACACGCGGACGCTTTCAGCTTGTATGACTTCGATGCTGCCTATACTTTGGACGAACCCGCCACCGTCCCTCCAGCCTTCCTCGACCCGGACCTGACGGACAGACTCTCCTCCAACAGATCGGAGCATCATGGCGCTTCCCTTCCAGTCGCTCACCCTATAACTGTTTCCGAAGGAGGAGGCGTTCACAACGACTCGGAGAGCTCAGTGAGTGTTTCAGCAATAGAATCTGTCATCAGCAGGTCTCCGGTTCAAACACACCACAGGACCCCAAACACCTCTCATTCCAGTGGACAAAAGCTTTCCTACACTCATCAACCAACACCATCCCTTCCTATCCCCCCGCTTTCATCGCCTTTGTTACCGATGTTAGGACGAAGCTCCTCTCTGATTTTCCCAAAGCAGATCTTCTCTTCTTCAGTGCCGCAGAAAGAAAACCAGGCTGATAAACCGTCCTCTTCATGCTCCCGGCTCAGTATGTATGAGACAGATATGACTACAGGTCCAGAGTCCCGTCTGATGAACAGTTTCTACACACATACAGACACCGTGCACCACTTTCCCCATGGACCATTTTATTCCTCCTCTACTTCTGTTCTTACCCAAACCGTCTCTTCGAACATGTTTCCGTCCGCTCTCGACATCCAACGCCCCTCGTCCAGTGCTCTCCCAACCCTGTCGCTTCCCTTTTCCATAGCATCTACTTCATCTGCATCTGCGTCATCGTCTGCCTTCCTTACCTTACAAACTCTGGCCTCTTCATCTTCCGTTTTCTCTGCTAACACCCTCACCCCTACCCAATCCTCTCCTCCCTTCTGTTCCTCTACCAGTCCCCCTCTCATCCTCCCCTCCTCTCCCCAACAAAGGCCGTCAGAAACAGACGGTGTTGTTGAATCTGCTCCAGAGTCGGATAAAGCCAGCGGATACCTGCAGCCTCCTCTGGTGTCGCTTCTCTCTCCGTCCTCCAACCCTAAAAGGGGCTTTGCCGACACAGCGTCTTCGTTGTCACTTCCTGTTTACTCTGTTTTTATTGATGCACTGCTCACCGAGAACCACTCTTCCACTGACAATAAATCAGAGGCTTTTAGGAGTCGATCGCCCCACCCGCTTGTGACTCCTTCAGGCTCGTTTGATCCTTCAGTTGGGACGTTTTTAGAATCCCCCTATAGTCAAATTGAGCCGACTCCTTCAGGATTGTACATGGACAACTTTGCATCCAGTTCTGCTGTATTTACATCAGATTTACCCCCGGAAACTTTGGGTTCCTCAATGGTTTTGTGGCCTTCAGCCAGTCTGTCAGTTCGTTCAGATCAGAGAGATTTAAGCGACATTAATACACCTGAAGAGTCACCTGCCAGGAAGCAGTCTCACACTGTCTTCACATCTCAGACAGCAGCTGTCACCTCTGAACGCCCCCCGGCTCTGCTGCAGGAGAATATTGAAACAATGCAAATTATACACTCTGCTTCTGTGACTTCAGATCCTTTCCTTTCAACCGGGACTCTCCTCTCCCGTCACGTTGACAAGCTGTCGCTCGCTGCGGCTTCAGAGGCTCCTCCTGCTGAGAGGCCTTTCCTCTCGGCTCAGACATCTTCATCAGGGTCACAAATCAAAGATACTTCCAGCCTGACCTCGAACAGAGATCCATGGAGGCTGCAGCACATGAAGTCTGATAGCTCCGCTGCCTCTCACAGAGACCCTTTTAATCACCCTTTGTTATTTCCACCCGTCAGAGCACAGGCCCAGCACGGCAGCTCGAGCGCACTGATCTTCAGCGCCACCCCCGAGCAGGCTTCAGGGCTGGATTACACGCTCCGCTCAACCTCGAGACATCTGAACACTGAACACCCAGAGCGTCGCATGCACACACACTCTGACGCTCAGGAGAGCATGCTCCTGAATGCAAGTGAGCAACGCTCTCAGATCACACAGCGTGCAGAGGGGCTGCAGTCATCCCTCCTTCCCGCTCTCTCTTTGCCTTCTCTTCCCCTCACAGAGACTCTCACACCTCCTTATCCCTCTCTTCAACTTTCCATTCCTTCTGGCAAAACCTCCCTTCCCCTCCCATCTTCCATCACCCCTTCCCTCTCTCCTCTCCTCCTCCCATTGCAACCGCTGTCAGCCAGCACAGAAGAGGCAGACATTGTCGCATTTTCGTCTGGCTGGCCGACTGCTGGATTCCACCAGCCCACACCATCCCGACCCCCCCGCGAGGGATTATTACAGACTCTCAAACACCCCGTGTCAATCACACTCAGTCAAACCCTCCCTCTTTACCAGGCTCTCTCACTCACTCTAGACAAACCCAAATCAAGCCACTCCCAATCTTTTATTTCTGCAGAAGAGAACGATGAAGAGGAATCTGTGCCACGACTTGCAAACGGCTCTCAGACAGTGAATGCTTCCACGTCTGAGACCTCGAACAATCGGAGTTCGTCTGGGAACCTGTGGCATCTGGCTGCTTCGTTTGACCCTGCCGATGTTGTTCCAAAGATACACATTGCAGATGATGAACAGCTGGCTTCCTCCACCCATGATAGTGTCACTCTGGATGTAAATGCTTCCCTGAACTCTCAATCGTTTCCTGCTGATATGCAAACTGCCCCTCCACACCCCGCTGCCTCAGGACCACAACAGCCCCACAATGCTCCTGTTATTCTGAACCCTTTCCACACTTCTGGACTCAATACCCCCTCTTCCCCTCCAGCCTCCGGATCCCCCACGTTCTCCTCTATCCACGCCCCAGGTCAAGGCCTCACTTCTGGGTTCACACCTCCGGGGAGCGACACAGCAGGCCTTAAAAACAACGCAACGACTTCTTTAACAATCAAAGACTCGCCTTCAGAGCCGATTAAAGAGACCAACACCACAAAGGCTGAACAAGCTGCAACCCTAATTGGAAATGGAGATCTGGAAGCATCTCCGGGGACAGGCAGCAAACAAGTATCAGATCTCAGCGGGGATTCAAGCACGTCTACAAAGTCAAATTTAACTGTTTCAAAGCCCAGTTTGAACCTGAGTGGGAACCAGCACTCAGGAGTTTCCATTAATGGTGACGATGTCAAGCCGTCCCCTGCGATGCCCGAGGTCATCGACGCTCACCGTTTTATAACCTCGACCACCCTCAAAGCAGTCAGTTTGTCCGCTAGCGTTAGCGGGGGACCCCACTCAGCAGCCGAGCCCGCGGCGCCATGCCAATGTAAACATGGCTTTCATTTTACATGTCTGTGTGGACTGTCATCGGGGAACAGTATGTCATGCAGTAACGACCAGAGCTGTAGACGTAGAGAACCATAATGACTGAAGCATGCACTGTAAAACGTCTTTGAGTCTTAAAATCTATCTGTTGTTAAACTAGACGGCCAAAAGTTTACTTTAAGATCTCCTAACTTCACATTCGGACGTTTGGTCGGCTTCACTTTCTCACGGTGTGTTCATCCCGGAGTACACGCTAAACATCTTGTTTACTCTTGTCACTCAAACTGGTATCGAGGCAGACTTCTCTGATTAGATATCAACAACAACAACGTGGTTTTCTGATTGGTTGGAATGCACATCTCTAAACGACATACTGATTGCATCAATGCTTTGGCAAGGCGGCAGACATAAGACATTACTAAATGTTTTCTGAATTGAGATCGCGCTAGGCTAAGCTAACGTTGTCGCTGCTCCGTCCACACTCCTCAGAACATCAGTAGACATAATTGACGCATTGGCTGTGTGCCATGCCAAAACCAGAACGCTTTTCGGTCAGTTTTTGAACAGATACGGACTGTGCACGTCAGCCGGAGAGTCTCACCCCTGATTGACTATTCTGGCTGCAGTTGAAACAACATTGAGAGCTGTTTTGCGCCGTAGCATCGACCGGCGGTAATGTGCGTCTCTCTGCTTCTCAGCACTGGCTTCAGATGCAACCGTGCCAGTGTGAACGAAGCCAAGCGCAGCAAACCGTGGCGCTCTGCTGTTCCGGTATTCAACGTGTGGTATTGGTTGTGAGTTCTAACTGTAAACGGGGTGAGGTTCAGATAACTTGTGTAGCCCTAGCGACGAACTCCAGCTCCACAGTGAGTTACAGGCAGTGCAGCTTTTCCCCTTCAAGACATTAGGGTTATGCTGATATTATTCAGGTTTTAATCTGAGTCTCAGTTGGGTTTCTCCTGCAGTGTGAGCCACAGGGACTCTGTACTGGACTGGAAGGAAAAAAAGCCAACATTTCTGGTCAGGAGAAACAGACCTTCTTTTAAACACGATCAAAGACTTGGATATCTCCAGGTTTTGGGTTTTGCATTAATGTCCAAACCTGAGCTTCATGTAGAGGTTGTTGAAGGAATAGAAAGGCTGATTCTGCACGGTGCAACGCAGCTATTTTAACAGCTACTGTAAAACAGAATCCGGTATTTTTCAGAATAACAGCAATATCTTTATATTTATGTTGGATTTAAAAAATACTTCAGAGCAGATGAATATGCCTTTATTAATGTTGGTGTCCGCCGACTTTTGGCCATATAGTGTGCGAGTAATGCTTGATGTACAAATCCTGAAGCAAATCGAGCTGCAGGTAGTATGAAAGCTTTGGGTGGTCCCTTTGCATAAAGAACAACAGATTTTAAGACTGAAGACATGATTAATCTGCGTGTCAGGTGGTGGTGTCTGTCTCTAATCAGTAGGAAGAATCAATAGTGGTTTCCCCTGTTGTAGATTTAGACGGCTGTAAATCAGGTGAATGCCGACGTCCATCAGGTACGGGATGGTCGTGATTTTGGGAGGATATTATCTCATAGACTAGTTGTCCAATCAGACTGTAGTCTTTACCCTGGTACCTGTTCCTCTCCTCTGTCCCTCTCTCTCTTGGTATCCACTTTATATGTCTCTCCTCATCTTCTTCCACATCCGTGTTTTCGTCACTTCTTTGTTTCCTTGTTCTTCTCCGAGTGTCTCAGTCCGTCCGGTTTCTGTGAGACGTCCCGCTGCTCGTCCTCTCTGACAGGAGACAACATTTCACACACTTCTGATTAAACTCAGAGAACCTGTCAGCGGAGGAGTGCAGCGGGCCTCCTGCAGGAGCTGAGGGAGGAGAAGGAGTGCATTAGAGTGGTGTCGACTAACATTAGAAACACTGCAGCGACACCTAGTGGCCGAGGTGAAGCACAGCAGGGGAGCTGAGAGCCAGGAGTTTAGAGGAAGGACATAAAGACAAAACACATAAAGGATGTCCATGTTGAGAGGAGATGAATAAGTTAAAGGAACACGTGAGTTTTAAAACATAAAGCAAGTTTCTTATCAAGAAATATAAACATTCAGGTGGGAGGACCTCACACTGAAGTGTGACTCAACAATCAAATTGAAAAAAGATTCCATCTTCTGAAAACAGGATATTAATGCGTCAGAGAAACATCTTCACTAAAACACGGGAAATGTTGTTATTCTCCAAACTGAGAACATCGACATTTATGGGGAGAAAAGTTTGACGTTTAAAAAGTCTGAATAAAATAAACCTTTTTTTCTAGAGTTTAAGATGTTGAGTTCATCCTGGAGGAGTTCCAGGTGTTAGAAGTGTGCGTGTAATACTAAAACCACAGACACAGGTTCTCCTGCAGCTGTTACTGGTTCCTGACCAGTCCTAATGAGACCAGTAACCAGAAGGACTCTGAAACCTCTCCTGCTGCGCTTCACACACACACACACACCTTCGCGATCAGGGAGGAGAAGATGTATTCATCATATGTATTGTTCCTTCAGAGGGACTGTTCTTCAGGGTGTCCTTCGAGGTGCAGGACGGGGTGGAGCTGACCCAGGATCAGGTGGAGCGAGCTGTGGGATTATGGGTAAGAAACTCAGGTCTTGTACTTGAGTAAAAGTACTTACTTTACATCTCTGGCTGTTGGGACAGGTTACTGGGAATAAAGACTTTAAAGTATAGAGGTATAGCAGAATGATCTCCTGTCATGTGACGGGTTGGTTCTCCTTGTTGCAGTTGAACCAGACCTTTCAGAACTGGACTCACGCCGTCTACGTCCACTCTGTCAGGTGAGTTCATCTCCGCTGCTGATGCTACACATTTATTCTCCTTCTCAGAATATCCAGCAACACATCTGTCAAATACAGACCCTAAAACTCCACCATGTCAGTGTGTTGGTGTGCAGGAGGCCGCAGAGGTACAGAGGAGGGACGGTCGTTAAAATAAAGTGCTTAACGAGTATCCTGCATGCTGTCCTCTCTCCTGTTGACCGTGTGTGTGTGTGTGTGTGTGTGTGTGTGTGTGCGCAGTGTGCAGCTCGGTGTACAGCGGGAGGGAAACCCACCAGGTAAGACACATTTACCCTCTTCACCTGATGTATTGTTCCGCTGATGATGTCATCAGGTGTAACCCCGCCCTGTCTCCGGCTGCAGCTACTCGTGCCAGGCACTGCTGCTCTACTACTACATCTCCAATCAGAGCGTGGGGGGGGCGGAGCTGTCTAACAGGCTGTCCGGCAGCGGGGGGGGGCGATGGGGGCCGGCCTGCAGCTGCAGCCCGCCTCCACCCAGGTCACACTGATAGGTAAGAAAATATGACCTGTACATTAATCTAGCGGAGACTATTGCAGATAATTCCACTTTTCAAAATAAAAGCTTGTGTTTTAAAGGGGGCTTCCTTTCCCCCAAACACATCCTTTGGAGACAATTCCAATGTTAAGTCTTTATCCCTTCAAAGTGTTCCCCACTTCATCATCAGTTAAAGACTTCTAATTGTTCTTCCTTTTTCTTCAGTTCGTTTTTTGATTGCTTTTTGTTTTTATTCACATTTTCCAAGATCATACCAGTTTCCAAAATAAAAGCATATGTTTTATACGTTAATTTAAGCTGGTCATTTGATAATGCAGTTTTCAAATTGTTCAGTCGTCGTCTTTGCTCAGATCTTTATCCACTTCCACACATTTTGAAGATCATTACATTTTTCAAAATATAACCAAGTTTTTGATTCCTCAGATCTTCTTCATCCTGTCCTTCCCCTTTAAGGACTTCATCGTCCTCCTGTGTTGTTCTATTTCTATGTTTTCCTGTCAGTATGCAGCCTAAACTTCCACGTAACTCTTGTTTTGGTTTCGGTTTCCGTCAGAGAACGGTCCCGAGGAGAACCCCCTGCATTACCGCTGGCCGGAGAGCCGACCCACCATCACCCAGACGCTGCCCTGCTTCCCCAACAAGGAGCAGAGCACCTCCAGGACCTGTGACTCTCTCTCTCTCACACACACACACACACACACACACACACACAACACACACACTAGACATGATGTCAGAAATATTGCTGGTTTTCTCAACACTTTGTCTCCTGTGTCTCAGTTTTGATCAGTCCTCAGAACCTGTCCTCCTATTGGTCGGCTGCAGACGTCAGTAACTGCACGGACATCGACACCATCGAGGTGTCCTGCAGGTACGAACACCAATCATAACTCAGCTCTTATTTTCTCTTCTGTACGTTTCTTTGCATCCTTAGACACATTTTTGGAGACCACTCCAATGTTCAAAATAAAAGCATTCGATTTAAAGTTTTTTGGAATGCAGTTTCATTCTTCGCAGTACGACAACTTCGCATTTGTCTGGCTTTATATCGTGTTTTTAATGCTTGCATTCATTTTGGTAATATCATTCGTTTTCAAAAATAATGCATATGTTAATCGGGGCTTACTTCAGACACATTTTCGTTTTAAAAAATCAGTCGTTCATGCGGATTTGGTGTAAGTCGATTTCTCTTGCTTTTTTTTTATTGCTTGGACACAATTCTGGGAAGCTTTCCAATTTCATATAAGAGCATACTTTTATATGGGGTTATTCTCCTTCATTGTAGCCGTATTCTTTCCTCTCGTTTTGAATCAGCTTTCTGACTGGATCCGCCGTACTCCACTTCTTCATGATGCTACACATTTATTCTCCTTCTCAGAATATCCAGCAACACATCTGTCAAATACAGACCCTAAAACTCCACCGTGTCAGTGTGTTGGTGTGCAGGAGGCCGCAGAGGTACAGAGGAGGGACGGTCGTTAAAATAAAGTGCTTAACGAGTATCCTGCATGCTGTCCTCTCTCCTGTTGATCGTGTGTGTGTGTGTGTGTGTGTGTGCAGTGTGCAGCTCGGTGTACAGCGGGAGGGAAACCCCACCAGGTAAGACACATTTACCCTCTTCACCTGTTGTATTGTTCCGCTGATGATGTCATCAGGTGTAACCCCGTCCTGTCTCCGGCTGCAGCTACTCGTGCCAGGCGCTGCTGCTCTACTACTACATCTCCAATCAGAGCGTGGGGGGGGGCGGAGCTGTCTAACAGGCTGTCCGGCAGCGGGGGGGCGATGGGGGCCGGCCTGCAGCTGCAGCCCGCCTCCACCCAGGTCACACTGATAGGTAAGAAAATATGACCTGTACATTAATCTAGCGGAGACTATTGCAGATAATTCCAATTTTCAAAATAAAAGCTTGTGTTTTAAAGGGGGCTTCCTTTCCCCCAAACACATCCTTTGGAGACAATTCCAATGTTAAGTCTTTATCCCTTCAAAGTGTTCCCCACTTCATCATCAGTTAAAGACTTCTAATTGTTCTTCCTTTTTCTTCAGTTCGTTTTTTGAATTGCTTTTTGTTTTTATTCACATTTTCCAAGATCATACCAGTTTCAAAATAAAAGCTTTTGTTTGTTTTATGTTTTATACGTTAATTTAAGCTGGTCATTTGATAATGCAGTTTTCAAATTGTTCAGTCGTCGTCTTTGCTCAGATCTTTATCCACTTCCACACATTTTGAAGATCATTACATTTTTCAAAATATAACCAAGTTTTTGATTCCTCAGATCTTCTTCATCCTGTCCTTCCCCTTTAAGGACTTCATCGTCCTCCTGTGTTGTTCAGTTTCTATGTTTTCCTGTCAGTATGCAGCCTAAACTTCCACGTAACTCTTGTTTTGGTTTCGGTTTCCGTCAGAGAACTGTCCCGAGGAGAACCCCCTGCATTACCGCTGGCCGGAGAGCCGACCCACCATCACCCAGACGCTGCCCTGCTTCCCCAACAAGGAGCAGAGCACCTCCAGGACCTGGTGACTCTCTCTCTCACACACACACACACACACACACACACACACACACACACACACTAGACATGATGTCAGAAATATTGCTGGTTTTCTCAACACTTTGTCTCCTGTGTCTCAGTTTGATCAGTCCTCAGAACCTGTCCTCCTATTGGTCGGCTGCAGACGTCAGTAACTGCACGGACATCGACACCATCGAGGTGTCTGCAGGTACGAACACCAATCATAACTCAGCTCTTATTTTCTCTTCTGTACGTTTCTTTGCATCCCTTAGACACATTTTTGGAGACCACTCCAATGTTCAAAATAAAAGCATTCGATTTAAAGTTTATTTTTGAATGCAGTTTTCATTCTTCCAGTCGTCACTTCGCTTTTTCTGATGCTTTATATCGTGTTTTAAATCGCTTGCACATCATTTTGTAAATCATTCCAGTTTTCAAAATAAAAGCATGTTAATCGGGGCTTTTATCTCAGGACACATTTTCTTTTTTAAAAACAGTCGTTCATTCGTTTGGTGCTAGTCTGATTTATTCTGTGCTTTTTTTTTATTGCTTGGACACAATTCTGGAGCTCTTTCCAATTTCATAATAAAAGCATATCTTTTATATGGGGTTTATTCTCCCTTCATTTGAGTCGTATTCTTTCCTCTCCTTTTGAATTATTGTGTGTGTGTTTTGGATCGCTCGGACACATTTCATTCAAATTTTCACAATAAAAGCACATAATGCTGGAACAGCAGTGCTGTTGAAAGGGTTCATTTGTCCGCAAGAAGAAAATAGTTGTACCGATTCTATTTGGATTTATCTCTTGGTAAAGGAAGTGTTTAACTCTTTATGCAACATATAGTTCCGATAGTAAGAAACGACTCGTTAATATGCTGTTTGAGTCATTGAGTGTGTTTGGGTGTGTGCAGAGAATGCGGCGGAGGTGGCGGTGCAGCTGGCCGTCATCACTGACAACGAGCTGTCGGACGAGGAGGTGTGTACAGACGGATAACTGAATATCCTAAATATTAAAGGCAGTGCTTGTTATAATGCATGATGGGGTCCCGCAGGTGTCGAAGGTGGTGTCGAAGGTGCAGCAGCTGGTGAGCGTGGCCAAGATCAACAGCTCGCTGGCCTCCACCGTCGTCACCATCATCTCCAACGTGATGACGAGCTCCGAGAGCACGCTGGCCTCCACCGCAGAGAAGTACGAGCAGTACTGCAGTACTCAAGTACTCTACTGTACTGTACTTTACTGTACTGTACTGTACTGTACTGTACTTTAGTGTACTGTACTTTAGTGTACTGTACTTTAGTGTACTGTACTTTAGTGTACTGTACTGTACTCTACTGTACTTTACTGTACTGTACTTTACTGTACTGTACTGTACTTTACTGTACTGTACTTTACTGTACTGTACTGTACTTTACTGTACTGTACTGTACTTTACTGTACTCTACTGTACTTTACTTTAGTGTACTGTACTTTAGTGTACTGTACTTTACTGTACTTTACTGTACTGTACTGTACTCTACTGTACTTTACTGTACTGTACTTTAGTGTACTGTACTTTAGTGTACTGTACTGTACTTAGGTACTGTACTGTACTTTACTGTACTGTACTGTACTTTACTGTACTCTACTGTACTTTACTTTAGTAGTGTACTTTAGTGTACTGTACTTTACTGTACTTTAGTGTACTGTACTGTACTCTACTGTACTTTACTGTACTGTACTTTAGTGTACTGTACTTACTGTACTTTACTGTACTGTACTTTAGTGTACTGTACTTTAGTGTACTGTACTTTACTGTACTTTACTGTACTGTACTTTAGTGTACTTTACTTTATTGTACTACTGTACTTTACTGTACTTTACTTTAGTGTAGTCTACTGTACTTTGGTGTACTCTACTGTACTTTAGTGTACTCTACTGTACTTTGGTGTACTTTACTGTACTTTGGTGTACTTTACTGTACTTGGTGTACTCTACTGTACTTGGTGTACTCTACTGTACTTTGGTGTACTTTACTGTACTTTGGTGTACTCTACTGTACTTGGTGTACTCTACTGTACTTTGGTGTACTTTACTGTACTTTGGTGTACTTTACTGTACTTTGGTGTACTCTACTGTACTTGGTGTACTCTACTGTACTTTGGTGTACTCTACTGTACTGTACTTTACTGTACTGTACTTTACTGTACTGTACTTTACTGTACTTACTGTACTTACTTTAGTGTAGTCTACTGTACTTTGGTGTACTCTACTGTACTTTGGTGTACTCTACTGTACTTGGTGTACTCTACTGTACTTTGGTGTACTTTACTGTACTTTGGTGTACTCTACTGTACTTGGTGTACTCTACTGTACTTTGGTGTACTTTACTGTACTTTGGTGTACTCTACTGTACTTGGTGTACTCTACTGTACTTTGGTGTACTTTACTGTACTTTGGTGTACTTTACTGTACTTTGGTGTACTCTACTGTACTTGGTGTACTCTACTGTACTTTGGTGTACTCTACTGTACTTTGGTGTACTTTACTGTACTTGGTGTACTCTACTGTACTTTGGTGTACTCTACTGTACTTTGGTGTACTCTACTGTACTTTGGTGTACTCTACTGTACTCTACTGTACTTTGGTGTACTCTACTGTACTTTGGTGTACTCTACTGTACTTTGGTGTACTTTACTGTACTTTGGTGTACTCTACTGTACTTTGGTGTACTTTACTAATCTATACTAAGAGAAATACTTTTGCCCCCCCAGGGCTCTGAAGACGGTGGATGAGTTGGTGCAGAAGATGGAGTTTGAGGGTTCCTCCATCAGCATCACCTCCAGACACCTGGCTGTGGGCATCTCCACCGTCAACACCTCCGCCTTCAACGGCACCTCCTTCAGCGCCTTCATGGCCCCCAACTCCACCCACCCACAGGTAACTCCACCCCCCCCACAGGTAAATACTCACAGGTAACTCCACCCCCCCACAGGTAAATACTCACAGGTAACTCCACCCCCCCACAGGTAAATACTCACAGGTAACTCCACCCCCCCACAGGTAAATACTCACAGGTAACTCCACCCCCCCACAGGTAAATACTCACAGGTAAATACTCAAAGGGAACTCCACCCCCCCACAGGTAACTCCACCCCCTCACAGGTAACTCCACCCCCCCACAGGTAAATACTCAAAGGGAACTCCACCCCCCCACAGGTAAATACTCACAGGTAAATACTCAAAGGGAACTCCACCCCCCCACAGGTAACTCCACCCCCTCACAGGTAACTCCACCCCCCCACAGGTAACTCCACCCCCCCACAGGTAAATACTCACAGGTAACTCCACCCCCCCACAGGTAACTCCTCCCCCCTCAGGTAGCACAGAGAGTGAAGTATGGATCCCTAATTGATGGAGTTTTATTTTGAAAACAACATTTCAAATGGCATCATTCAACGATTGTAACAAACAACAACAACAACGTTTCTAAAGGCTCTCCTCCCCCCTGCTCCCCCTCAGATTGACTTTGAGTCGGAGCGCTCTCACCCATTGGCTCAGGTGCTCCTCCCCCCCTCCCTGCTGTCGGGCGTCTCTCTGAGCGAGATGGAGCATCTGTCCCGCATCAACTTCCTGTTCTTTAGCAGCACCACCCTCTTCCAGGTACACACTCTCTCACACACACATACACACTCACTCTCACACACACATACACACTCACTCACTCACTCACTCACTCACTCACTCACTCACTCACTCACTCACTCACTCACTCACTCACTCACTCACACACACTGATAATTCTGTGTGTGTGTTCCCAGAAGGAGCAGCATGGCCACTCTCTTAACAGCTATGTCGTGGCGAGCAGCGTCGGGAACTTCTCCATCAAAGATCTGAAGGAGCCGGTGGAGATCACCATCGCTCACCTGTCTGACCAGGTGTGTGTGTGTGTGTGTGTGTGTGTCTATGTGTGTGTCTGTGTGTTGGGTCTGTGTGTGTGTGTCTGTGGTTGGTCTGTGTGTGTGTCTGTCTATGTGTCTGTCTGTGTGTGTCTGTGTGTGTGTGTGTGTGTGTGTGTGTGTGTGTGTGTGTGTGTCTGTGTGTGTCTGTGTCTGTGTCTGTATGTCTGTATGTCTGTGTGTGTGTGTGTGTGTGTGTGTGTGTCTGTGTGTGTGTGTGTGTGTGTGTGTGTGTGTGTGTGTGTGTGTGTGTCTGTATGTCTGTATGTCTGTATGTCTGTGTGTGTGTGTGTGTGTGTGTGTGTGTGTGTGTGTGTGTGTGTTTGTGTGTGTGTGTGTGTGTGTGTGTGTGTGTGTGTGTGTCTGTATGTCTGTATGTCTGTATGTCTGTGTGTGTGTGTGTGTGTGTGTGTGTGTGTGTGTGTGTGTGTGTGTGTGTGTGTGTGTGTGTGTGTCTGTATGGCTGTATGTCTGTATGTATGTGTGTCTGTGTGTGTGTCTGTATGGCTGTATGTGTGTGTGTGTGTGTGTGTGTGTGTGTGTGTGTGTGTGTGTGTGTGTCTGTGTGTGTGTCTCTGTGTGTGTGTGTGTGTGTGTGTGTGTGGTTGGTCTGATTTTTTTCTTGTCTTTTATTCTTTGAATTCTCATTTGTATTTTTCTTCTTTCAAATGATTTATATTTAACCCAAAGAAAATGTTCTTGTTTTTTAGTATTTGTTTTTATTCCCATGATTTCATTTTTGGAGTTTTAGTTTTTGATCTGATTGCATTAAACATGTCTGTTCTGTCCTGACAGCCCAACCTGAACCCAGTCTGCATGTTCTGGGACTTCAGCATGAACAGTAAGTGTGTGTGTGTGTGTGTGTGTGTGTGTGTGTGTGTGTGTGTGTGTGTGTGTGTGTGTGTGTGTGTGTGTGTGTGTGTGTGTGTGTGTGTGTGTGTGTGTGTGTGTGTGTGTGTGTGTGTTTAGAGTGTAATACCTGTGTACTGCCACCAGGTGGGGCTGGAGGCTGGAACGCAGACGGCTGCAGAGTGGCTGCAGAGTCCACGAGCAACAGAACGGTGTGTCTGTGTGACCACCTCACACACTTCGGCATCCTCATGGTACGTTTCCTTGACTAAAGTTCAATTAACCATCAATTAACCATCAATTAACCATCAATTAACCATCAATCAGCCGTGTATTGTCTCTGGTTAGTTGTTTCTTACTGAGAGTGATTCCCCGCTGTTCCCTGCAGGATATTTCCGGCGCGGCGGCGTACACCGACCCTCAGAACAACCGCATCCTGACCTTCATCACCTACATCGGCTGCGGCATCTCCGCCATCTTCTCCGCCGCCACGCTGCTCACCTACATCGCCTTCGAGTGAGTCTGCTTCCTGCTAATCCAATCAGAACCTTCCTCCTGTGACTCAGAGCAGCAGATCCAATCACAACCTTCCTCCTGTGACTCAGAGCAGCAGATCCAATCAGAACCTTCCTCTGCTGACTCAGAGCAGCAGATCCAATCAGAACCTTCCTCTCTGACTCAGAGCAGCAGATCCAATCACAACCTTCCTCCTGTGACTCAGAGCAGCAGATCCAATCACAACCTTCCTCTGCTGACTCAGAGCAGCAGATCCAATCAGAACCTTCCTCCTCTGACTCAGAGCAGCAGATCCAATCAGAACCTTCCTCCTGCTGACTCAGAGCAGCAGATCCAGTCAGAACCTTCCTCTGCTGACTCAGAGCAGCAGATCCAATCAGAACCTTCCTCCTCTGACTCAGAGCAGCAGATCCAATCAGAACCTTCCTCCTCTGACTCAGAGCAGCAGATCCAATCAGAACCTTCCTCTGCTGACTCAGAGCAGCAGATCCAATCAGAACCTTCCTCTGTCCCGGACATGAATTTACATTGATCGATAAATACACGACTCCCTCAAAGGGTTCCTGACCTCCTTTCCCATCCTCTCCTCTCGTTTCCTCTCTTTTCATTTCCTGTCCTCTTGTTTCCTTTGCTTGCCTCTCCTTTTGCTTCCTCTCTTCTCCTCTTGTTTCCTCTTCTCTTGTTCCCTCCTTGTTTCCTTTCTTTCCTCCCATCTTGTTTCCTCTCCTCTCTGTTTCTTAGCTTGCCTCTTCTATCTTCTCATTTTGTTTCGTATCCACATTTCCTCTCCTCTTCTCTTGTTTCCTCTCCTCTTCTCTTATTTCCTCTCCTCTTCTCTTATTTCCTCTCCTCTTCTCTTGTTTCCTCTCCTCTTCTCTTATTTCCTCTCCTCTTCTCTTATTTCCTCTCCTCTTCTCTTGTTTCCTCTCCTCTTCTCTTGTTTCCTCTCCTCTTCTCTTATTTCCTCTCCTCTTCTCTTGTTTCCTCTCCTCTTCTCTTGTTTCCTCTCCTCTTCTCTTGTTTCCTCTCCTCTTCTCTTATTTCCTCTCCTCTTCTCTTGTTTCGTCTCTACTTCTAGTTTCCTCTCCTCTTCTTTCCTCTTCTCTTCTCCCCTCGTTTCCTTTCCTTGTTTCCTATCCTCTGTCAGTTTTGAGTGATGAGGATAGATAAAATGCTCAGACTGTACTTGTCCGACAGTGTCTCCTTTAAAGCGTCTCCTCCTATCTGCAGGAAGCTGCGTCGGGACTACCCCTCTAAGATCCTGATGAACCTGAGCACCTCGCTGCTCTTCCTGAACCTCGTCTTCCTATTGGACGGCTGGCTGGCCTCCCTGCAGCCTGATTGGCTGTGCCTGTGCGTGGCCATCTTCCTGCACTACTTCCTGCTCACCACCTTCACCTGGATGGGGTTGGAGTCCATCCATATGTACATCGCTCTGGTCAAAGTGTTCAACACCTACATCCGCAGATACATCCTCAAGTTCTGCATCGTGGGCTGGGGTGAGACTCATGTCGGGGTGTCCTATTCCTGTGGTGGTCCCTGAAGGCAGCATCTCTCTGGTCCAATGGGATCTCGTAGTGATTTCACCATGCTAAGCTAAAGGCGGCTAACCATTAACCTCCAGACCAGGGGACAGGAAGTGATGAAACGCTAACTCATTTCAGGGTTTTAAGGACTCATTCCTTCACCACTTGTTGTATTTGTTATGCTTAAAGAAGTGTGTGTGTGTGTGTGTGTGTGTGTGTGTGTGTGTGTGTGTGTGTGTGTGTGTGTGTGTGTGTGTGTGTGTGTGTGTGTGTCGCAGGTCTGCCGGCTGTGCTGGTGGGGATCGTAGTTGCGGTGGATAAAAACTCTTACGGTGTTCGGGAGTACGGCCAGGGGGGGTCTGGGGAGGAGCCCTCTAAGTTGTAAGTCTTAAATAAAGTTTATTCAGTAACCAAAAACACTTTCAGAGAACCATTGACCTCCAGACCAGGGGAGAGGAAGTGAGGAAATGCTGACTCATTCCATGGTTTTAGGACTCATTATGCTGACTCATTCCATGGTTTTAGGAATCATTATGCTGACTCATTCCATGGTTTTAGGACTCATTATCCTGACTCATTCCATGGTTTTAGGACTCATTATGCTGACTCATTCCATGGTTTTAGGACTCATTATGCTGACTCATTCCATGGTTTTAGGACTCATTATCCTGACTCCTTCCATGGTTTTAGGACTCATTATGCTGACTCATTCCATGGTTTTAGGACTCATTATGCTGACTCATTCCATGGTTTTAGGACTCATTATGCTGACTCCTTCCATGGTTTTAGGACTCATTATGCTGACTCATTCCATGGTTTTAGGACTCATTATGCTGACTCATTCCATGGTTTTAGGACTCATTATGCTGACTCATTCCATGGTTTTAGGACTCATTATGCTGACTCATTCCACTTCTCGATCTCGCAGCTGCTTCATCCAGAACTCGGTGGTCTTCTACACCACGTGCGTCGGTTACTTCTGTCTGGTGTTTCTCCTGAACGTTGCGATGTTCATCGTGGTGATGATGCAGATCTGCGGACGCAACGGCAAGAGGAGCAACCGCACACTGAGAGAGGAGGTACGCAAACACACAATAACAACAACAACAGCAACATTAAAACAGTGACAACACAAAGACAACAACTCAAACTGAAAACACACAACGAGAAACTTCTTCTTCTTCTTCCTCCTCCTCTTCCTTCTAATTCTTCTTCTTCTTCTTCTTCTTCTTCTTCGGTGGTGTCAGGTCCTGAGGAACCTGCGCAGTGTGGTCAGCCTCACCTTCCTGCTGGGGATGACCTGGAGCTTCGCCCTGTTCGCCTGGGGTCCGGTTTACCTGGCCTTCACCTACCTGTTTTCCATCTTCAACTCCCTGCAAGGTACCTTCAGCTTTATCTGCTTATTCTAACAGTGACCACATGACTCCTCTGATGCTACTGCGGACATGCTGTAAGCTAGCTAGCTAACGTAGCTCACCTTCAGACATGACATCACCGTTTACTTCGCTGATTGTCTCCCTAACGCCGCTCTCAACGACCTCAGTCCGGGACTGCGTCGGGTCGATGATCGTGTTGCTTTACTCATACGAAGGCAGATGGAATTAAAGAGCTTCTCAAACCTGATCCTTTTCTCCAGAGCGCCGGGGTTCATTGTTTCTTAATGTGGTTCAGCGGCATTTACCGCCCGCTGCAGTGCTGCCCGTCCACCGGCGTTCAGTCTGCCGTTAATTCACAGCGGCAGCCGCCGGACGGTCTTCACTGTCTGACTGCAAATTATCGCACATTAAATAAGATAACGGCTCATATATATATATAAATATAACAAAGAAGAGTCTTGATGTCCGTTATGAACCAGGGAGGCTTCACGCTGATGTCTGAGTGCTCCTCTGCAGGTCTCTTCATATTCATCTTCCACTGCGCGCTGAAGGAGAACGTCCAGAAGCAGTGGAGGAGATACCTCTGCTGCGGCAGGTTCAGACTGTCCGACAACTCAGGTACGGTGTGTGTGTGTGTGTGTGTGTGTGTGTGTGTGTGTGTGTGTGTGTGTGTGTGTGTGTGTGTGTGTGTGTGTGTGTGTGTGTGTGTGTGTGTGTGTGAGAGAGAGTTTGTATTTTATTAACTTTTAGGCTCTGGGCTCTGCAGCTAATAAAGAGGGATCAGACTGAAGGGCAGGAAGTGCTCCAGGTGCTCAGTGGTTCCCAGTAGTGAGAAATACTGAAGTACACACTTAGAGTAAGAGTACTTACTTAAGTGTTGCCTTGTCATACCATTTAAAAAAGAAACACAGAGTTCACACACTTTCAATGTTTGCTTCAGTCACAGAGCATATCGTTATCCGTCTACAGGGTGGTGCAGGAATGAGTCCTCACACCCTGACATGAGTCGGTATTATGTACTGTAGTTCCTTTATAGCTTTTTACTGATAGATATAATATAATAAAAAGTGTGTGTGTGTGTGTGTGTGTGTGTGTGTGTGTGTGTGTGTGTGTGTGTGTGTGTTGCAGACTGGAGTAAGACGGCCACCAACAACACAAAGAAGGTGAGCTCGGACAACATGAAGTCTCTGTCCTCCAGCTCTTTCGGCTCCAGCACCGCAAACTGGACCTCCAAAGCTAAAGCTACACTCAACCCCTTCAGCAAGAGACACAGCAACACAGGTAACACACACACACACACACACACACACACACACACACACACACACACACGCTTCCTGTTTGTGTAAATGTACACGTTTGACTGTCAGGTTGTGTATTCTCCCTCACCTGTTCCCGTATCTACCTCTGTGTTTGGTGTAGAAAGCTCTTCCAACCAATAGCAGCCGTGGACGACCAACGAGGTAAAGCTCAATCTGATTGGCTGAGTGACTTCCTGCTTCCTGTGTTTCCCAACATGTGTTGTATTCAAAGTGCTGAGCTAAAGGTCCTGTTTAGATTTAATCAGGGGACGATAAGAAACATATGCATTTGGACGCCTTTGCTGCAGACATTTTGGGAAAGCAGCCACTGTGTGTTGTGATTGGCCGGTTCACTGTGATGTCATCATCTTGTTCCCAGCCTGATGCACGGGGGTGGGCGGAGGTCCGTTTGCAAACATTGACATGCGACTAAAACAACTCCTAACTCCACCCACCCCGAGTGCCCCAGGGTGCAAAACAAGCACGCCCTGCCGGCCTGCATCCACCTAACATCTGCCACCTTTAACTCCGGGTTTAATGTCACTGTGTGTTTAATATCGCTGTGGTCAGAAAGTGAGGTCACCCTCTGTTCCGCTGTGTCCTGACGGCAGGATGTGATCCACATCTGTTCTCTAACGGACAGAGCAACGTAAACCACGTTTATCACAAGTAGAATACACATGTTGATCCCTGCAGCAGGGATCAGACTTCTGCCCAGAACATTTTCTACATCATTTCTTGCATTTTTTAATTGTCTTTAAAGTGAGATGCTTTTCTTTATCAAACTGATATTTTAATTACTAATTCATTCATTAAGGCTTGATTTGATTTATTTCTGCGTTTTTTTGTTTGTTTTGATCATTCCTTCCTGCTTTCATTAAAATATAGGAATAATAAAATAAACAATAATATGATTTAATTAATAACAATAAAAATATTAACTCAAGTAAATAATTCAATAAGTCTGTATTATTAATATTATTATTCATTTAAAAAAGTATGATTACAAAAGTTAAGCTAGCAAAAAATAAATAACATCATTAATAATAATAATTCAAATACATTGAATAAAAATGAAATACACCTCATTTATTATTACTAAAATAATATATGTTTTATTATCTTTAATAATAGTATTTGTATTTTATTATATATAATATTTGTAATTATATTAATAATAAAATACATATATTTATATATTTTTATATATTTTTATATAATTTAATAATTATTAAATTATATAAAATTATTGTTATTTTTATATATTTTATATATTTTTATATATTTTTATATAATTTAATAATTATTGTGTTATAATGATTATAGCTTCTATCACCTTTTTGCGGCGTGGCCCGAAAGGCTTTATGAGCCAGAATTAAAAACAACAAAAATAATGAACAAAACACAAAACATTTCATGACAACGTTTTTTCTAACAGTTCCCATAAAAACACAACAGGAAAAACTCATAAAACACCAAAGACACCGAGAGCTGATTAAGTGGAGTTACCTCAACACATTCCTCCACTGTAAGCCTCCTCATGTGGACCACCAGCACGGTGAACCTGTGCCGGACCCCAAAGTTTAATGATAGAAATGTACAGTAGGGGTCTCCAGCTCATGCAAACGGCTGGATGCTTACCTGCAGATGTTGGGCAGTTGGCACAGTTCGCATCAGCTGTGTTAGAAAATATGATCGGCCTGACTGAAGATCAGAGCACTCCTTCCACCTCTGAGTTTCTTCCCTAGCATGAAAGCATTGACACAACTTTGTGGTTTATCTTTTTTAATCTGAATTTCCCTGAATGATCCAATACCTTTTTATCATCTCTTAAATTGAGGGGAGGTCTGTGGCTTTCATGCTGTTAGGGTTAGGGGTTAACCCTATGTCATTAAAAGCATAGTTCGTGTAGGCACCCATTCAATTCATGTATTCATGTATTTCAGTTTTACTTTTGTAATGTTTGATTGTTTCTGTTGTTATTTGATATTACTTTCACTGACATGGTAACCGCTGCTGTCTGAACCATCAGAAACATTCAGGTGTTTTTGGACGCGAGTTGAATCCAAGACAGTTTGTTTCCTTCGGATAAAAATAGACAGCACAGTACTATCAGCAGCTTCCCCTTAAATCCTGACAAAGTCTGCAGTTCAGCCTCGAAGCCTTAGGCTTATGTTGCAGAGGACGCTCCTCACACTGTATATGACCTGAGCACCTGCAGGACTCACCCTGCAGGACTCACCCTGCAGGACTCACCCTGAAGGACTCACCCTGCAGGACTCACCCTGCAGGACTCACCCTGAAGGACTCACCCTGCAGGACTCACCCTGCAGGACTCACCCTGCAGGACTCACCCTGCAGGACTCACCCTGCAGGACTCACCCTGAAGGACTCACCCTGCAGGACTCACCCTGAAGGACTCACCCTGCAGGACTCACCCTGCAGGACTCACCCTGCAGGACTCACCCTGCAGGACTCACCCTGCAGGACTCACCCTGCAGGACTCACCCTGCAGGACTCACCCTGCAGGACTCACCCTGCAGGACTCACCCTGAAGGACTCACCCTGCAGGACTCACCCTGCAGGACTCACCCTGCACACACTTCCACATTTTAAAACTTGGTCCCCTCTCTTCTCCTCCTAAGACCGTTGATTCCCTGACCAAAATACTTTCTACATTACACCATGTTTCTATATAATTGCAAATCACAAGTGTATACATGTCAGCGTCTCCCCCCCCCCCCCCCCCCAACAACATGCAGAAGAAGACTTTTTCTTGGCAGGTTGGTGTGTAAAACTGAGAGCAATATAAATTACCTCTCCTGCTGCCAGACAGTCCTGACACTCCGACACTCAGAGTTCTTGGGATGAAAATAACAGAACCAAGAAAATATGACCTTTCAAAATGATGCAGATATTGATTTTGTTTTGTAAAGTTTGTCACGGGGGAACTCTTCTTTCTGTGGTTTCCACTCTCCTGTAGTACGCTCTAGAGGTGTTAGTGCATGTAAATGGTCTGCAAAAGCTAAGATCTTTAACATCAGCAGGAGAGGACTCTTTAAAGTAGAGACTCTACATACTGATATACACCTGAACATCAGCAGGAGAGGACTCTTTAAAGTAGAGACACTACATACTGATATACACCTGAACATCAGCAGGAGAGGACTCTTTAAAGTAGAGACACTACATACTGATATACACCTGAACATCAGCAGGAGAGGACTCTTTAAAGTAGAGACACTACATACTGATATACACCTGAACATCAGCAGGAGAGGACTCTTTAAAGTAGAGACTCTACATACTGATATACACCTGAACATCAGCAGGAGAGGACTCTTTAAAGTAGAGACTCTACATACTGATATACACCTGAACATCAGCAGGAGAGGACTCTTTAAAGTAGAGACACTACATACTGATATACACCTGAACATCAGCAGGAGAGGACTCTTTAAAGTAGAGACACTACATACTGATATACACCTGAACATCAGCAGGAGAGGACTCTTTAAAGTAGAGACTCTACATACTGATATACACCTGAACATCAGCAGGAGAGGACTCTTTAAAGTAGAGACACTACATACTGATATACACCTGAACATCAGCAGGAGAGGACTCTTTAAAGTAGAGACTCTACATACTGATATACACCTGAACATCAGCAGGAGAGGACTCTTTAAAGTAGAGACACTACATACTGATATACACCTGAACATCAGCAGGAGAGGACTCTTTAAAGTAGAGACACTACATACTGATATACACCTGAACATCAGCAGGAGAGGACTCTTTAAAGTAGAGACTCTACATACTGATATACACCTGAACATCAGCAGGAGAGGACTCTTTAAAGTAGAGACTCTACATACTGATATACACCTGAACATCAGCAGGAGAGGACTCTTTAAAGTAGAGACTCTACATACTGATATACACCTGAACATCAGCAGGAGAGGACTCTTTAAAGTAGAGACTCTACATACTGATATACACCTGAACATCAGCAGGAGAGGACTCTTTAAAGTAGAGACACTACATACTGATATACACCTGAACATCAGCAGGAGAGGACTCTTTAAAGTAGAGACACTACATACTGATATACACCTGAACATCAGCAGGAGAGGACTCTTTAAAGTAGAGACTCTACATACTGATATACACCTGAACATCAGCAGGAGAGGACTCTTTAAAGTAGAGACTCTACATACTGATATACACCTGAACATCAGCAGGAGAGGACTCTTTAAAGTAGAGACACTACATACTGATATACACCTGAACATCAGCAGGAGAGGACTCTTTAAAGTAGAGACGCTACATACTGATATACACCTGAACATCAGCAGGAGAGGACTCTTTAAAGTAGAGACACTACATACTGATATACACCTGAACATCAGCAGGAGAGGACTCTTTAAAGTAGAGACTCTACATACTGATATACACCTGAACATCAGCAGGAGAGGACTCTTTAAAGTAGAGACTCTACATACTGATATACACCTGAACATCAGCAGGAGAGGACTCTTTAAAGTAGAGACTCTACATACTGATATATACCTGAACATCAGCAGGAGAGGACTCTTTAAAGTAGAGACTCTACATACTGATATACACCTGAACATCAGCAGGAGAGGACTCTTTAAAGTAGAGACTCTACATACTGATATACACCTGAACATCAGCAGCAGAGGACTCTTTAAAGTGCTGAGATCCAGTTTGAATTCATATCAAAGCTGTTCTCTGCTGAGCCGCTGGATGAACTCCAGGCTGTCTTCGTTGTGTCTCGATGAGTTGAGTCATGAACGCATATTTATTCGCTCCTCATTTCATCGGGACTCTTTTATTTGTGTAAACTCCCAGCCAATCATAGCCAAGCATCCACATTTACTTTGCTTCCAAACGTGCACAACACCGAGGGATTCTTAGGGTGAATCGTGTAATGCTGAATTAATTTGCTGTTTTTGGGGGGGTGCCCCTCTGGTGCAGCAGAACCACACTGTTTTCGGTTTCATCAGCTTCAGATGTTGATGGGGAACCTGTCAGTCAGTGAAACAGTCAGAGACATAATGCAGAGCCGCCTGCAGAGGCCAGGAACAATGACACTGTGTTCCTGATGCAGAGCAGCCCGGCCGCGGTGGAGAAGCAGAAATCCATCTCTGAGGAAAGTTAGGAAATATGAGGCGATTATCCTCTGAGGGCGTTTCAGTACGACCGACCTCTTTCACACGACCCTTAACCCTGTGCTCCGCCGTTGTAAAGTCGGTTTAATCACAAATGAGTGCAGTTTTATGGTGTTTGTGTTGCACCGTTTGCAGGGAGTAGTGCGTAACGTCGAGCTATTGTTCAGCAATTTGCTTCTCATGGACCTGCTGTATCCCATCAAATGCAGCTGGAGTTTTTATAACTATTAGCTTCAATCATAAGCCTCAGGCTCTAAATCTGACAAATGAATCACGCCAATTGATGTCAAGATCCATTTCCTCAATGTTAATTGGTCACTTTTTTTCCTTCAACTTTTAAGCAATTGTCACCAAAGTTGGTTCAAAACATCTCAAGACAAAAGCCCTAAACGTCACTTCCTCCACTTCTTATGTCTCGGACAGTTCCTCAGTATCTCCTGAACGCTTTGCACCACTGAGTGGAAAATACTTTGATTACATAACAGGACACATGAGTATCTTTCCAAGGTTAACGGTAGATACTGGCATTAACTTTGACACAGTAGTTTATATTTTATGCATCTTTGGAACCAAGTCTCCGAAACAAGTCCTCCATAAATCGCTTCAGCCATTTCCAAAACAGTGTTTGTCTGTTACTCACAAAAGAAACTCTTCAGGTTTTAGAGCTTTTCCTATAGCTGTCCCTCTGACTGGGCCTCAGCGCTGTGAGCCAGGGTTATGTCACTAAACATCCTGAATGCTTTAAGCTATTGGGACCACATTTGGTGGAAAAGTGTAGATATGATGTCTGAGTAACCATAGCCACTTTGGTGCCATTTGGACAATAGGTGGCGCTGTAACAGCAGCTTCTGAAGGGTTGGAAAACTGTCAGCCGTTGATCCACCCAGCTCCGCACTCGGCCGGTGCATGTGTTTCCCTGTAGTGAACGCAGGGTTCTGTTCCAGCTCCAGCCTCTCATCATATACTTTCCAGATGTTTGAGGCCAGAGGATCCCTCCCCTCCTGAATAGTTCACAGCAGAGGACGACCTGATGTTTCCCAATTAACCCCGCCTCCTGCCTCAGTCACATTCCCTGTCCTAGCGTGCTCTTTAAAGCGTGTCTGCGGGGAACACGGACATGTGTGCATGAGCAGAAACATCCCAGTGTGACATCATCGGCAATTGAAAAAGTCAGAATAAGTTGACAGGACCAGCGCTGTGGAGCCGGGGGGATAATCAGAGCTGTCATGGCGGAGACAGAGGTGCAGAGTCAGGAAGCAGCACCAGCAGAAAGCATCTCCCGACCGGCAGCTTCACGATGCTCAGAGAGTGGAATCACGCCGAGTGTTGAGCAACACGACGGCTCGATCCTTAGATGGTTTGATTAGGCAGCGTCTACGACAAAGCGCTCTTAAAGGAAGAGCTTGGCTACAGTCGCTCCTCACAGACAGCATGTGCTGTGTTTGGCCCTCGTTCTGTACAACCCGCCTGATTGCTTGGGCTGAGTTTTGGTTGTAAGGCTGCTGGTTTCACTCCAAGAAACATAGGAGAAACTTTATGGAAATGATATCGCTATGGATCTAGAAAGGATGACTTGTTCAACGATAACATTATTATTGTAGTAAACCTGAGCTCAGCTCGGGGAACACACTTCCTGTTGAGGTCCACGCTCTCTCTTCAGCGTGCTACACAGTGTTTGAGGTGTTGGATATATTTTTGTAAGGGTTCTGAATCGACTCAACGTTATTTGAACATCTTTTCATGCGTTTTATATTCGTTATTCACAGCTGCAGCATCAGTCCACATTCCTTACATTGTGCTGATACGTTCCCTTCAGTCCCCTCAGAAGTCATGGTACTCATCCAGTTTCCTCATGTTTATATACTACTTCCATTCCTTAACCTCTGCGCCAAAGGGTTAATGAAAGAGGTGAAGAGGTTCGGGTTCGGGTTGGAATTGAAATAGAAGCCTCGCACTAACCCTCACCCTCCGGTCCACACGCATTCATCCACATGCGTCCCAATGAATGTAATGGCATGAGAGCATGTCATCTAAATGGTTTTATAAATACTCTTCATGCAATGTATGTTTAACTAGCTAGGTCTACACATCACTGGTTATATCACCATCCTCACAGCTCAGTAAACACTGACTGCAAGGTATTGTGGGTCAGCACTTTCTCCTTTCCTTCCCTGAAGGATGGTCCAGTGTTTCCTGAACTAAAGGATAGGATAAAGGAAGCTCCTTTCTAGTCATCGAGAGAATCAAACAGCTCTTATCGTGTCTGTATCGTAGACATTTATCCTAAGTCTTATTTAATTATATATATAGCTATAAGTAATTACTTCCCTGGTTGGATTTTCCCACTATGTTAACTACGGCTGTCTTTCCCAGGCTTTAGTAACACCTTCAATACAAAAGAGAGGCGGCCTGATCTTCTCTAGAGGGAGTTTCAGGCAGATGATCCCCCGGATGTTACCTGATATCAATAACACGCCTTATGTCCCTTTGTTTTAGCATCCTGTGATGTACGTTCCCTAGCGTAGCCCTTCCCCTCTTCCTTGGTTTTAATTGTGTAAGATGCTTGTATTTTCTGCTGTAAGGGGGTCAGGTCCTGTACTACTTTGGGTGTGCAGGTTATCTGGCCTCCAGCTGGAACGAGATTCTGTTAAATGCTCTTTTATTAAATAACACGTAATAACAAGATGTGTTCTTTTCTTACCAGAAGGTGATTAGGTGTGGAATTTCCACGACAGTCTGCAGATCAGACACTTGCGGGTCATTTCACTCTGTGAGGAACCTTCCTGAGCTGAACAACTTAGACTGCATTCAGAAAACCTTTCCTCCATAGCTGCTGGTGTAGCTAGGTAGAGCTTCAGTTCACTGTGCATCATCTTGAACATCAGTTCACGAAACCTGGCATTGGGATCGCGTTTTGGATTATGTCGGTGAGAATTCGTACAGGTCACTGTGCAAAAGGAGGGAAACAGTAAGCTCCCCTACCCTTCGGTTATTATGAAGCTCTCGCCCCAATGCAGCAAAACAAATGAACAACTTCTGAGTGTGTTAACTGTGTTTGGAGACGGATGTGTTCAGCTTCTTAATGTTTTCATTGGCGGCCCCATCAGAACAGCGCGGCGGTCCATAAAGCCTCGCTGCATGTTAGCAGAGCAACACCTGTCCGTCCATATGCTTCCCATCCTGTTCTCTGACCAGCACATATCTCCGGCCGAAGCCATGCCGTTAGCCCAGAGCCTCCGGGATCCAAAAAGCATCGCAGCATATTGATACCCAAACACTCCACCTTCTGTAGTCCAAGAACAATCTCGGGATCAGGAGGAAGAGGAAATCAAAATATGTGTTTCTGAATGAGCCGGCTCGAGCTTCCTCGGAATCCAGCGAGGCGTCACTCGGCTGAAACTCTTCGAAATCGCAGGCCCTGGGGAGGGAACAACGCCAAACCAAGCACCTTCAGATACAAGAGGAAAAGTGAAAGAACACCAGAACAGCAGACTTAGTAACAGATTTCTATCAAGGAACAATATATCTGATGCTCAGCAATGAGAAACGCTCTGCAGCTGCTGTCTCAGAGTGAGTCTGTCTCAGAGTGAGTCTGTCTCAGAGTGAGTCTGTCTCAGGGTGAGTCTGTCTCAGAGTCTGTCTCAGAGTGAGTCTGTCTCAGAGTGAGTCTGTCTCAGAGTGAGTCTGTCTCAGGGTGAGTCTGTCTCAGAGTGAGTCTGTCTCAGAGTGAGTCTGTCTCAGAGTGAGTCTGTCTCAGAGTGAGTCTGTCTCAGGGTGAGTCTGTCTCAGAGTGAGTCTGTCTCAGGGTGAGTCTGTCTCAGAGTGAGTCTGTCTCAGAGTGAGTCTGTCTCAGAGTCTGTCTCAGGGTGAGTCTGTCTCAGAGTGAGTCTGTCTCAGAGTGAGTCTGTCTCAGAGGGAGTCTGTCTCAGAGTGAGTCTGTCTCAGAGTGAGTCTGTCTCTGGAAGAGTTTGTCAGGATATCTGAAGGTTAGCTATGTTAGCGAGCTAGCTTCCAGCAGATCTGCAGTGACATCAGAAGGAGTCATGTGATCACATCGTTAGAATAAGACCAGAAAACATTTCAGGAGAACAACAACAGAGACAGAGACAGAGACAGCTTTATGATCCTGAACGTCCCCCAGCGCTCCGGTCCCAGCTGTGTGCGTCTCTCTTTAGTGTCCCCTGGTCTCCAGCTGTGTGCGTCTCTCTTTAGTGTCCCCTGTTCTCCAGCTGTGTGCGTCTCTCTTTAGTGTCCCCTGGTCTCCAGCTGTGTGCGTCTCTCTTTAGTGTCCCCTGGTCTCCAGCTGTGTGCGTCTTTCTTTAGTGTCCCCTGGTCTCCAGCTGTGTGCGTCTCTCTTTAGTGTCCCCTGGTCTCCAGCTGTGTGCGTCTCTCTTTAGTGTCCCCTGGTCTCCAGCTGTGTGTGTCTCTCTTTAGTGTCCCCTGGTCTCCAGCTGTGTGCGTCTTTCTTTAGTGTCCCCTGGTCTCCAGCTGTGTGCGTCTCTCTTTAGTGTCCCCTGGTCTCCAGCTGTGTGTGTCTCTCTTTAGTGTCCCCTGGTCTCCAGCTGTGTGCGTCTCTCTTTAGTGTCCCCTGGTCTCCAGCTGTGTGCGTCTCTCTTTAGTGTCCCCTGGTCTCCAGCTGTGTGCGTCTCTCTTTAGTGTCCCCTGGTCTCCAGCTGTGTGCGTCTCTCTTTAGTGTCCCCTGGTCTCCAGCTGTGTGCGTCTCTCTTTAGTGTCCCCTGGTCTCCAGCTGTGTGCGTCTCTCTTTAGTGTCCCCTGGTCTCCAGCTGTGTGCGTCTCTCTTTAGTGTCCCCTGGTCTCCGTTGTGTTGGAGCTTCTTGCAGCGTTTGGTTTCTGCAGCTTTCAGTAAACTGCTCATGTTTCCTCTGCTGAATGTTCTCTAGATGCTGCATGAGTTGAAGAGCTGCTGCAGATCAGACTGGATGAGTTCTGTATCTGCATCCTCTCTGAAGCTGCTCCTCCTGAGGGAAGGGGTTTGGGCGTTGTAGCACGTTTGCACCTGGTGGCCTCCGTACTTATTGACCCAAAGTACTGTACCTACAGCAGAACCTGAGAACCTTTTCTTAACATACTTCCATGATAAGGAGCCACGATCAAATCAAACACCCTGAGACTGGGAGCTGAGTGTGCTCACATGAATGTTGAAGATCGATTCCCTTACCCTTTTGCTGTTTTCATGAACAACATGTCCTGCAGATGGCTGGCTCCAGGCCTGCTCTAATGTTCTGCTCTGGGTTGTTTGGTTTGAAGCGGGTGGAGCCAGATGTTATTGCACCATATCTGCCCGTGTACATATATGATGAATATGGAATAATAATTTGTCTTGGACATTTTGCCCTCACTCACATTCCTCTCCCTGCTTCGCTCTCTGGGAGAGGTTGGTTGGAACAGAGTCATGTTGTTCTTGCAGGGGAATATGATCAATATCTATATCTATATGTAAATGTATAAAACATCCCAGCGTAATTAAATCTGTGATGGGGGCTCCACCTCACTGCAGGATCAGATAATAATCCACTGCCTGTCTCTCTGTGTTCCCCCCCAATGCAGATAAATGTTTCACCAACCAGACCAGCCCCAAGTGCGTCTCCTCCTGCTCTTCCTCCTCAGAGGCGGAGCCAAACTCATCTTCCTCCTCATCCTCCATCCTCCCCGTCAGTCAGATGATCGACAAGGTGAAAGGTTACTGCTCCACGCGCTCCGACAACTTCTACAAGAACATCATCATGTCCGACAGCTTCGCCCACAGCACCCGCTTCTAGAGCGCTGACCCCCCCCTCCCGGTTTGATGGAACTGTTCTAGAAAAGGTTGTGACCCCCGCCCCCCCCCCCCCCCATCAGCTCCAGACAAGGTTTCTGTTAAAGGTTCCAGTATGAGGCGCCACACTGGAACTGCCCACCATGCTATTTCAGGGCGACCCGTTTCACAACACTTTGGAACCTTCCCGTGTTATGGAATATACTCCCAACATTCTAGAACTCTCCCCCCCCTCCCCCACAGGCTCAGCCAGGACCTTCAGAGACTTCTGATGGTGCGTTCACTTGGGACGTGAAGCACATGTTTGGTGTGTCGGTTGATTTTATTTATGCTTATAAGACGTAGGTTTGAGTGTTGGTAGTGCTAACGTTAGCGTAGCTTAGCCCTAATTGATCCGACCCCCATTTTCACATCTCCTCCCTGATGTGTGACGCGGTTCAACACGAACGATGAGGCAGTCAGTGTGAAAGACCCTCCAACGTATCAGTTCCCTTCTGACTCTGTGTCTCTTTCTCTAAAATATCTGCGTCATTCCTCCCCGCTTTCTCCTGGACCTTTGAATCAGAATCCTAAAGAGTAGCAAAAACTCACCACGTCTCATCATCTTCTCATCAGAGTCCATAGAGCTGCTTTGTGTGACGGAGGATCTGGTTCCCTCAGCTCAGTTTGTGAACTTGCTGCAACAACCTGCTAAACCCCCAATCCGAGGTAAAGATAATCACGGATAAGGTCGCCGTGATGGTTTGAAACCCCAGAGGCTCCTGGGTAATCAGAGGATGCTGATGTGATTCTACTGTATCAGATGTAATTGGACCGGGCTGCCAGACTGTCCCCGAGAAAACGAAAGAGAGGGGAGGAAGGTAGATGAGAATCGCTCTGTTTTTAATACTGTGATGTTAGTGTGAACTCTCTGTCTGTGCGTGTGTGTGGATAGCCGTATCCCGTGTAAATATTCATGATTTATCTATTCCATGTGCCTTATTCTATAGTGTTACAATGTGCCGGGTGGTTGCTTTTGTTCATGCCTTCACGGGGTCCTGGAGGGGTCGCCGCCACTGTACATACAAACCAAGTGCCCCCCCCTTCCCTCGCTGGGTGGGCACTTCCGCCTCAGCTTGGTGGGAAACAAAGGACAGAAAGGGACGGGATGATAGGCTGTACCAGAAGCGTTTATGATTACTGTAGAGTAGTTCCTCTTCTGAAAGCTACCAATTAAAGGGTTATTCTGAACATATTTACAAACTGCTTCTTCTGTATATTATCTTTAAAACAGCCGTTCTGAATTAGTCCTGGACATGCCCAAACGAGTGTCTGCACCTTTAGCAGGGGAAGTATTTCCATTCAGTCCAAAATCTCTCCCAAATTCTCTGAATGGCAGATTGGACTCATTATGAGTTGACGGTTGGTGGTTTGAGAAAAAATAATACAAAAACAATGTAATTCCAGTTGGCCGGGGAAGCTCAGCTCTCTGTGCGTGACAGCCAAAGTTTAGCAATCAAAATCTCATTTATGGTCGCAGCATCGGCGGGAGACACGCACTGAGGAGTCCTGAAGCTCCGCCGCTGGTAAGAGCTCTGTGTTCACGGTGACGGAAAGCCTCTCCATCAGCTGCCAGCGTCACATTACCACTGGGTCGAGTTAAATTCAGTGGGGTTTGGAATACAACCACCCAAATACAATGGAGGTGAAGGGAAATGGATTGTGGTGTTTAAATACTTCTCAACAACAATGTCTGGATTATTCTGAAAAATACCCAGAAATTCTCTTCAGGACTTTCATGTTTTTATGATCTACTACGATCTATTTTTGTTGTGTTGATCAGACCAAATGGAGATTTAAAGACAATCATCTCTTCATTAAAACCCGGTGTATGTAAAGTGAAAACAGTCCGCCCGACTAGGAGCTCTTTGGTTTCATCAAAAATCATCCACAGTCACAGCGGCAGATCTGGCAGCTCGCAAAGAGCGGCAGGATTAGGAAAATGTGATTGGTTGGTTGTAAGAGGGATGATTGGTGCTCGAGTTGACGGCCTGAACGAGCTCGCACACTTCCCCATTCTGTAAAAATATTGCTGCAGCTTTTGGTCTGAATCCTGCAAAGCCTGAACAGTCAACAAGCAAAGAAGAGTCATGCTGAACTTCCTCTTTAAGGGCCTTGTTTTCCATAAATGTGAGAGGATACTGTGCCTCTTCTGGCCCGTGTTGAACGTTCAGTCGTCAGTGAAGACACAGTAACCGGACAGAAAGTCCTCGAGTCAGTACTCGGGTCTTCTACTGCTCTAAAAGTAGGGATTGCACAGAGTAAAAATACTGTGTTGAGTGGGACATTTTGCACCCATTGGCCGAAAGAATATTATACATAATGAATTACGCCTAATCTATGGTTTGTAAATCCTGTTCCCGCTGAGCTGAGACTCTCCTGCAGTGCGGTATCACTGAGGCTGACTGGACTTCAATGGTTTCACTTTATTGCGTTGAAAGGTCATGGTTTGTAAAAGGTAGACCTGGCTTATTCCCCGCCTCGTGGAAACCCTTTGGTTCAGCCTCAATTTGGCACATGAGATTAATTCCACAAATGCGGGACAACTCTTTTATAGTTCCTCTTTAATGACCAAAGGCGTTGATATGACTTTATCCTACTATAAAACAAAGGGCAGGAAACGAATCATACGGACAATAACCCTAAGACCTTCAACATGGAAGGACAAATCAACCATTTCACTTTAAAGAGCAAACCAGGCTCTGCACGGCTCAGAATGAAGGATCCAACTAAAGACCTTAGTAAAGCTGCCAGACGATAGCCATCGGTCTGATTATTGATGATCCTCCTCTTTCATCCTACTGTGACCATAAAGAGACTAAATATTCATTATTTCTATCAATTATATCCTTTCTTTACATGTTTTCTGTCCAAAATATTTGTGAAACCATCCAGAAGTGAAGTGAGACAGAAACACTGTCACTGATGAAAAGCAGCATGGTTTTAAGATGTATTTCACAAAGGGAAAGACAATGCATTCATTGCTTGTACAATAAAATCAATATCTATAAATGTGTCCTCTGTTGTTTGTATTTGTTATGAGCCAGCATGTCTTGTTCGCTGCGTGCTGTACTTTTATTTCGATGGTTTATTAGCCGCTGTTTTTCAGTTTCCTCTCAGAGTTACTCATGTCCATCCGGTGCCAACGGTGTTCATCACCAAAGCATTTCACTGCAGCCGGGCCCAGAGTTCAACTTCCTGCCAATACTCTGTGAAAGATATATCAGATGCCTCAGGAACATTAATGTAGCACGGAGAAATGTTTGAAGAGGGATGAGACATTGTTGTAGTCCTTACAAATGTGTGTACAGTTCTTAGAAACCATCGTACAGTTCTTAGAAACCATCATACAGTTCTTTGAAACCATCGTACAGTTCTTAGAAACCATCGTACAGTTCTTGGAAACCATCGTACAGTTCTTAGAAACCATCGTACAGTTCTTGGAAACCATCGTACGGTTCTTAGAAACCATCGTACAGTTCTTGGAAACCATCGTACAGTTCTTGGAAACCATCGTACAGTTCTTAGAAACCATCGTACAGTTCTTAGAAACCATCATACAGTTCTTTGAAACCATCGTACAGTTCTTAGAAACCATCATACAGTTCTTTGAAACCATCGTACAGTTCTTTGAAACCATCGTACAGTTCTTGGAAACCATCGTACAGTTCTTAGAAACCATCGTACGGTTCTTGGAAACCATCGTACGGTTCTTAGAAACCATCGTACAGTTCTTGGAAACCATCGTACAGTTCTTGGAAACCATCGTACAGGTTCTTGGAAACCATCGTACAGTTCTTAGAAACCATCGTACAGTTCTTGGAAACCATCGTACAGTTCTTAGAAACCATCGTACAGTTCTTGGAAACCATCGTACAGTTCTTAGAAACCATCGTACAGTTCTTGGAAACCATCGTACGGTTCTTAGAAACCATCGTACGGTTCTTGGAAACCATCGTACGGTTCTTAGAAACCATCGTACAGTTCTTAGAAACCATCGTACGGTTCTTAGAAACCATCGTACGGTTCTTAGAAACCATCGTACAGTTCTTGGAAACCATCGTACGGTTCTTAGAAACCATCGTACAGTTCTTGGAAACCATCGTACGGTTCTTAGAAACCATCGTACAGTTCTTGGAAACCATCGTACAGTTCTTAGAAACCATCGTACGGTTCTTAGAAACCATCGTACGGTTCTTAGAAACCATCGTACGGTTCTTAGAAAGTATCGTACAGTTCTTAGAAAGTATCGTACAGTTCTTAGAAAGTATCGTACAGTTCTTAGAAAGTATCGTACAGTTCTTAGAAACTCGTACAGTTGTTAGAAAGTATCGTACAGTTCTTAGAAAGTATCGTACAGTTCTTAGAAACTCGTACAGTTGTTAGAAAGTATCGTACAGTTCTTAGAAACTCGTACAGTTCTTAGAAAGTATCGTACAGTTCTTAGAAACTCGTACAGTTGTTAGAAAGTATCGTACAGTTCTTAGTTCTTAGAAAGTATCGTACAGTTCTTAGAAACTCGTACAGTTGTTAGAAAGTATCGTACAGTTCTTAGTTCTTAGAAAGTATCGTACAGTTCTTAGTTCTTAGAAAGTATCGTACAGTTCTTAGAAACTCGTACAGTTCTTAGAAAGTATCGTACAGTTCTTAGTTCTTAGAAAGTATCGTACAGTTCTTAGAAGCAAACACCCAGCAACAGTCATGGGTTTAGCCGAATCACATGAAGCCAAGCCTAGATCCTCTCATTTAGAAGCACTTTAGTCAATTAGATCATTTTCTATCTAATTTCACATTGACTTCCACTGTTAGTGTTGGCTCGTGTTCAGTGGGTCATTTCCAATCATTGCAGATGCTTTAAAGTGAGGAGATCACAACAGGGTTGGGAAAAGGTATCGACAAATGAAGGGAAATCAGCCATTAGGGAAACTATTCCATCATGTTTGGACCCAGTTGAAACTTCTTTTTTTCACAGCTGACAACCAGTGGAGGGTATTGATCCCCACTGAAAAATATCAGCACGGTTTTAAAGGTGGAGGTATTTCTTATTATATAACGTCTCTGTACGCTTCTGTGTGCGGTGAGCGTGCTGTAGCCCAACGTTAGCCACCGTTAGCTGCATGATCCATTTCGAACAGGGAGATGCTGCCTTCAGGGTCCATCACAGAAACACCACATCCCAGCAGCTCTGTATGAAACCTATTTCCAGTCATCCACCAAACTGTGTCTTGATCAAAAAAGGTGGGAAAATACCAGAATCCTCCTTTTTATTATCATGACCAGTTCAGTAAAGTCACGTGATCGGCTTTCTCACTGTAGGACAATAGCTGTAAATAAAAGCCCCTGAAATGACAGAGCAGCGCGTCATTTGCCAGCTTCATGATTTATCTGCGGTGTCAGATGACTGCGGTTTGGCCTCAAAGACACCCTGAAACAACCTCATCTATCATCCAACACACAAATTACAATAACACACACTACTTATCATGGCTGACTGATGCCTCCTGTCTTCACCCTTCATGCAGCTGTGGAGTCATGCTGAGCAATCACACTGGAGTTATGTGTGACAGACATGGAGTCAGCGATACACACCTGACAGAAAGTACTCTCACTAAGGTAGTGATACCACAGCTTAAAAATACTCTGTCAAAGTAAAAGCCGTGCATTCAAAACCTGTCCTAAGTAAAAGTACAAACATTTGAGCATCGGGGTTACACTGCGGGTATTTGGAGTACACAGGTGTGTGTAGTATCCACTGTGATGTAAGTCATGAGTTCTTTGGAGATCTGAGGGAAACCTGGAAAGAGTTTGTGATGATTCATATAATCATAAAGCCTCTAATGAGGTCAGCTGGACGACCCCCCCACCCCCCATCTTTACGTCTGCTCTCTTTATGGAGGGCCTGCATCCACTTTCTGCTGCAAGTAAAAAATAAACCAATTGGAAGCAAATATTTCCTTGAAAGTGACGCTTGTAATGATGTTAATAAGTCCCTGATGCGCACCTGGCAAGCTCTACCTTCACAGCTCCACTCAATCCTCTCAACGGATCATCAGCACCGAACAAAAGAGGCTCTAACCAACACAGATCCCTCATTTGACTCTAGGAGAACATTTCCTCATAGACTCTTGTGCAGTCTCATGTCATGTGGAGCTGTCCCCCTGCTGGACAATAGAGGAACCGCTTCTCTGTTCAGGTTGTTTTTGAATGCAGCTTTCCCCACAGGGCCAGCTTTAGTAGATGGTAGCCCCGGCTCTGCGGTCGGTGCTTTGCTCCCTGAGGGGGAGTTCAGTGCTGCTTGGGGTTGAGGTTTTTGGCTGGTGTTTGGCATCCAGAGGGCAGGAGGTGCAGCATCTGCTCCCAGCCTCAGACTGTCAGATGTGGCGTTTCCTCCAACACAAATCCCACCGACTCGCCATTGAAATGCAGCAACAACAAAGCAAACAGAACAGGCAGCAACACTTCCAGGACCGAAACAGCCTCATTGAAATTCTGAGGGGTAATTATACGAGCCAGACGACCGCAGATCTGTTTTGAACATGGTGGCGCATGTTTCTGTGAATCTGTGTTTCCAATTATTCCAAATCAGAGATGAGACCTTCATACGGTTCAGGAGCAGAGGGAGAAGTCTGCAGACCCTTTGCAGAAATCACCGTCGTCCATCATGCCGACAGGACGTTCAGCAGGGAGGATTCACAGGTTGGAATCCTCCTGACACTGCCTGACCTGGAACATGTGTTACAGTTTCTCCCAGAGAGCAGCTCAGGTTATTTCCCTTTAGAAAAAGTGGAAATACCACGGCTCAGTTCTCTCATATTCATCTTCATAAAATTCCACCTGCAGGTTCATCTCGGCTCGAATCACTTTTTAGATCCACGTAGTATAAGTCTTTATTTAACGAGGACCAGGCTTACAAAATATTATTTGCAAAGGAGGAGAACTGAATGCCAGGTTTAGTTATTAGCAGATGTGCATCGTTCAGTCTCACATCGATAAACATTACACAGCGTCTAACACACTAACAGTTCTACAGACGGATCGATACGAGCACACGCATCAGTACCAGTACAACATATAGGGGGGGGGGGGATGCCGGTAAGAATCCCGAGCCAGCAGAACATTCAGGCCCAAAAAATACCTTAAAAAGAAATAATGAAAAGGATCAGGGTTAATGCAAACATGGCTGCTCAATATCAATGTTACTCGACACAGGGAGACAGAGACACAGCAGCAGGGATTCAGTCCCGCAGCTGGAGGGGGATAGCAGGTGGAAGGCAAACAAAAAGAAAGCTAACTCGTGACATAACCAAAAGCACATTTTAGCATGGCTGACACTGTATGGACAAAGCTTTGTACAGGCAGGATGGAGCAGATCCCCTCACAGCTCGGTAGGCCAGTACCATTCTCTGGAAATGGATTGGGGGGGGGGGGTTGAAGACCAGTCGGGCTGCAGCATTCTGAATCAGCTGTAGAGGTCGGATGGCATCTGCAGGTAGACCAGCTAGGAAGGGGGTGCAGTAGTTGGGAGTGTGAGAGGACCAGAGCCTGGACCGGGACCTGCCCCGAGGTGCTGCTCTGTTTCCTCACACTGCTAGCATCATCGCGCCTCTTGGCTGCCACAGGGTTCTGTCTTTGGGGCCAGATCACATTTGATTTGACTGTGTGTAGGATGAAGTGTTCCAACGAGGGTGGAGGTTATCATTTGGTCCCCTCTGTGGTGTCAGACCAGCAGAGCTTTCCCACCGGTCCAGTTTGTTGCTCAGATGAACTCCAGGTACCGGTCACAGTTCCCCTTCAGTGAGCTTCAATATTCCTGCAGCCAGTGGAGCTGAAAACAGACCTCAAAGCAGACTGTGTGTGTGTGTGTGTGTGTGTGTGTGTGTGTGTGTGTGTGTGTGTGTGTGTGTGTGTGTGTGTGTGTGTGTGTGTGTGTGTGTGTGTGTGTGTGTGTGTGTGTGTGTGTGTGTGTGTGTGTGTGTGTGTGTGTGTGTGTTGGAGATGTGAATGATAACGATTCACATTCCTCCCCCCCCAGAGGAATGTTGATCCGGCCTTTGAATGCTGCCTTTGCTAGATTTACAGAATTAGGTGGATTTCAATCAGGACATTTTGTTCTTTCAGTCTCTTCTTCTTTTTCTTCCTGCTCATCAAATCCACCTCCCTTCATCTTGGTACTACGGAGACTCCCTGCAGGCAAACATCAGAGTCTTGCTGAAAAATCTGCCCTCTGACGGGCTGCACTGCGTCCTTCATTAGCCCTGGGCTGTATGTGCTGTCCAACACCAGGCAGAGTGTTTAATTCCTAATGGAGCGAGAAAAGCTCGTCAACGTGACATGGTGCATCTTTTAAAAGAGTACAAATGGCAGCAAACACTTAAAAAAGTGACGCACACAGCTGGGGCCGGAGCGCCGGGTGACGTTCCGGATCATAGAGACAGCTGTCTCAGAGAAACTTCGTTAATGTTCAAGTTATTTTACTTTACTGTATTTCCCGTTTTTCTTTCATGAATTGGAATTTTCTTTCTGTAATAATTTGGATCTGTTGTTGTTCTCCTGAAATGTTTTCTGGTCTTATTTGAACGATGTGATCACACGACTCCTTCTGATGTCACTGCAGATCTGCTGTGAGCTCGTAGAACACCCCCTCCCTACAGCTCTGTATTGGTTGTGATCTTTGCGGTGCGCTTTCTGCCCTCTAGTTCTCTCATTAATGAAGCCGTTAGTGGCCTTCTGAGTCGTTAATGGCGTCTTGAAGGCGAGAAGTGATTGGTCAATAAAGACCCAGTGGGGGGGTCAGTCACTGGTCAGTTACTGGGAGTAAATTCCTAACCTGCAGCAGGAACCCGTACTGTCCCCGAGACGGTGGCGGTAAATGAGTCTCTTTTAACCGCAGGGTTTCTGAAACCTCTGTGACTGGAGCAGATAATGACAAGGAGATAATGGAGGGTTTAAAGTTTCCCAGCCGGATTGCATCCCCCACAACCCCTGACCATCATCTCCCATCCTCACCCAACAATAGACATTCCTCACAGCAGTGGTTTTTGCAATAATGCACCCCCTGATCAGCACAAACATTTGGCAGGTAAACGTCCAGCTGCTCCATCAGGGTCTGATTTATTGAAACCTCTAACTGAGAAACTCAGAAAGCTGCATTTCAAATGTTTACATCCATCACTACATTCATGGCAACCCAATGACCTCATGCAGTAACCCTGAGAGACATCAGCTGCTCCGAACTGATCCTTTAATGAGCTGTGCTTACCAAACATAAATGGGAATAATCCAACACATTTCTCATTGATGAGAACTTTTTATACATTTTGAGGTTAAATGCGTCCTTTGGTGGACGGGCTCTTTCCAAGCTGATATTTTTTGGCCGCTGGTAATTATTCGGGAACTCGTGTTTGTGGAACCATGACGGCAGAAATCAAACTTCTCTTTTTCCTGCAAAAGAGGGGAAAGGGCTGCCGGGAACGTTGAATTGAAACCAGCAGGGAGAGTTTATCTAGATGAGGTCACTGGACTGGAAATATCAAGACAAGTTGAAAACTATTGTGGGCAATAACTTCTTCTGTTACAATCATAATCTGAAAATGCAAAAAGTCTAAAGAGCAAAGAAATTAGTACAAGCATAAACGATGTAATCCCAACATCTACAGGACGCCTGAAGAAAGGATTCCTCTCATTAAGAGAACCAGAACCTTCCCCCAGAGGCAGCCAGAGCGAAGAGCAGTCACATATCTACCAGAGGTTTGATGAAGAAGCCTCTCTACTTTAAAGAGTCCTCTCCTGCTGATGTTCAGGTGTATATCAGTATGTAGTGTCTCTACTTTAAAGAGTCCTCTCCTGCTGATGTTCAGGTGTATATCAGTATGTAGAGTCTCTACTTTAAAGAGTCCTCTCCTGCTGATGTTCAGGTGTATATCAGTATGTAGAGTCTCTACTTTAAAGAGTCCTCTCCTGCTGATGTTCAGGTGTATATCAGTATGTAGAGTCTCTACTTTAAAGAGTCCTCTCCTGCTGATGTTCAGGTGTATATCAGTATGTAGTGTCTCTACTTTAAAGAGTCCTCTCCTGCTGATGTTCAGGTGTATATCAGTATGTAGAGTCTCTACTTTAAAGAGTCCTCTCCTGCTGATGTTCAGGTGTATATCAGTATGTAGTGTCTCTACTTTAAAGAGTCCTCTCCTGCTGATGTTCAGGTGTATATCAGTATGTAGTGTCTCTACTTTAAAGAGTCCTCTCCTGCTGATGTTCAGATGTATATCAGTATGTAGAGTCTCTACTTTAAAGAGTCCTCTCCTGCTGATGTTCAGGTGTATATCAGTATGTAGAGTCTCTACTTTAAAGAGTCCTCTCCTGCTGATGTTCAGGTGTATATCAGTATGTAGAGTCTCTACTTTAAAGAGTCCTCTCCTGCTGATGTTCAGGTGTATATCAGTATGTAGAGTCTCTACTTTAAAGAGTCCTCTCCTGCTGATGTTCAGGTGTATATCAGTATGTAGTGTCTCTACTTTAAAGAGTCCTCTCCTGCTGATGTTCAGGTGTATATCAGTATGTAGAGTCTCTACTTTAAAGAGTCCTCTCCTGCTGATGTTCAGGTGTATATCAGTATGTAGAGTCTCTACTTTAAAGAGTCCTCTCCTGCTGATGTTCAGGTGTATATCAGTATGTAGTGTCTCTACTTTAAAGAGTCCTCTCCTGCTGATGTTCAGGTGTATATCAGTATGTAGTGTCTCTACTTTAAAGAGTCCTCTCCTGCTGATGTTCAGGTGTATATCAGTATGTAGCGTCTCTACTTTAAAGAGTCCTCTCCTGCTGATGTTCAGGTGTATATCAGTATGTAGTGTCTCTACTTTAAAGAGTCCTCTCCTGCTGATGTTCAGGTGTATATCAGTATGTAGAGTCTCTACTTTAAAGAGTCCTCTCCTGCTGATGTTCAGGTGTATATCAGTATGTAGTGTCTCTACTTTAAAGAGTCCTCTCCTGCTGATGTTCAGGTGTATATCAGTATGTAGCGTCTCTACTTTAAAGAGTCCTCTCCTGCTGATGTTCAGGTGTATATCAGTATGTAGAGTCTCTACTTTAAAGAGTCCTCTCCTGCTGATGTTCAGGTGTATATCAGTATGTAGAGTCTCTACTTTAAAGAGTCCTCTCCTGCTGATGTTCAGGTGTATATCAGTATGTAGAGTCTCTACTTTAAAGAGTCCCTGAGTTTGAACTCCTGCTCTCTGGAAAGTGTTGGAATCAGAACCCAGCGCTCCGGTCCCAGCTGTGTGCGTCACTCTTTAGCGTCCCCTAAATTTTCCCTTCTTCATTTATTTAACTTTATTTCTCTCTCACTTTCATTTGAAATCATGAAAATGCTCCTTTCCTTTTCCTTTGCTTCTTCTCTCCCTACCTTTATTACCTTGTCCTATTACCCTCCCTTTCTCCTTCCTCCCCCCCATTATCTCACCTCCTCCTCTGTAATTTGGTGTGTCTCGGGGCTATGGGAGCGACAGGCTGTTGTTTTCAGTTTCCTCCTCCTCTCTAATTATCTCCCCTGAAGACCTGATGAGAAGTTGGCTAAATGACACACACACACACACACACACACACACACACACACACACACACACACACACACACACACACACACACACACACACACACAGTTCAACCCACTGAACAAAATGAAGTGTGTCTCCAGAGCAGCTCCATGAAGATGTGACGGGTTATTTTTTGACGGGCTGTTTCACTAATATCTCAAAGTAATGTGATGAATATGAACACTGAAGTGAAGCTGTGCTGCATTCTGCTGGTACACGATAGTGAGGAGGGTCTTCAAACCATATCAAGTCAATGGAGGGGAATAAACCGTCTCACAGTGCGTCACTTGGACCTGCTCCTTGGAAGAGGGTAAAGTGTTGTTCCCATATAGAGGTGACTTCCTGTCCCGGTGGTAAACTCACTTCCTCCTGGCTGTTTACATGTCAGTACACTAAGCCCATTTGAGAACATTTCACAAGGGCTGGTGGAGCAATTTTGGGGAAACCCAGCCAGAAGGCTCACCATACTTCTGCCTCCCAGATGTTTGGATTGTCCTCGTTAAGCTCTTTATGGATCTGGTAAACCACATCGGCCTCTCCTCGGTTAGACTGACAGAAAGGCAGCGAGACCGCTTCCCCTAAACTGGGCCCAGGAACGGATGAAACGACAGGAGAAAAACAGGGGTCCACCTTTTTATGGGTTTGTCATTTTCCCGCCTGGTGTACAGCAGTTTGTGCCAGATGACCTCGCAAGAAACCCAGCGGATCCATCCAAAACAAATCTGTGGAAGTATCATCTGCCAGAGCAGCAGGGAGACATAAAGTAGCTCACGTTTGGGGCTAAAATGATAGATGGGGGACAGAAATATGTTTCCCTTTTAATTCACCTCCCTCTGTCTCCAGTTTGGGTTGAATGAGCGAACACATTGCAGACTTCAGCTCCTCACACAGCCAGAGTGGGTGTCATTCAACCAGCGGTTATCCAGGGCTCCAGGGAAATGGTTTTCAAATAGTACACACACCACAACATGAGAAATATGACTGACCCACCCCTGGATGCTGTTCCAACGCGTTATATCATCCAATCCAGTTATGTAATCTGAAACCTTACAAATCCCCGGTCAACATCTGCGAGTAACTAAAGGCTCAAATAAATGAAGGATCACAACCTGAGCAGAACATATCAAACCATCGGTGGTCCTTCTAATACATCAATTACAGATGAGTTAGTGTCATAGCTTAACGGGTCCCGTTATCTTGCAGACCGGAGACTAATATCCACAGTAGAAACCCGGCTACCAGAACCCGTAAGGTCTGGTTTGTGAAATAAATCGGTACTTCTTAAAATCTTCAGACTGATTTGGGTTTGTGTCAATTCATAACGGTATGAACCGGAGAACTGCTGCTGGAAATGTGGCTATCATAGATAGCTAGTTAGTTAGTTGGTTGGGTGGGTTGGTTGGTTGGTTGGGTTAGTTAGTTAGTTAGTTAGTTAGTTAGTTAGTTAGTTAGTTAGTTAGTTAGTTAGTTAGTTAGTTAGTTAGTTAGTTAGTTAGTTAGTTGGTTGGTTAGTTGGGTAGTTGCTTTCATGTTACACCGGTTAATGAGCAGAAAATGAGGCAAACTTAATGTGCTTTTTCTAAACTGTAGGATTATGTTTTTTATTTTACTAATTTAGCAGCTGGCTAGTTAGCTAGTTAGCTAGTTAGCTTGTTAGGTTGCTAGGAAATACTGAGGTAATAAATCCAGGAGACTGCAGGTTCTTTTCTCATAGACTTCCACACACTGTAAATTGAAACACTGACGTAGGAATCCCAGGGTTGCAGTGTTTTGGACAACGTACAAATGACCAGAAAAGTCAGGACATGACTTTAGGAAGCCTGATTCATAAAAACAACATCAGTTCTCACACAGGGTTTGCATCTGTCTGGGAACAGGGTCGGCTTTGGTCTGAAAGCCAACCTCCATCCTCACTTTGGGTTATTTTCTCAGACTCCTACATAATTAGTCCCCACAATAAAGAGTCATCCCTTTCCCCAAAATAGACGCAGGAAAGTGTAAGCAGCAGGCCGGCACATGTTCAGACGCTCCAAACGATTCCCCAAACTTTCAGACCAGTTGGGACAAAAGCATAGCAGGGCTTTCAGATCTGGACAGCTCTGGAGTGGTTCTGAGGTTTTGAGGATGCTGAATCCATTCCTGACGTTCTCAAGATCCAAAAAGGCAGATTTAACCAGAAAGGGTCCATGTCGGTTGTCTCTGTGGGCTGACTGTGATGAATTTTGGGTCGATTTTAAGTGTGAGGCGACTCTGGATCATTTGGATTGGACAGATTGCTTATTTATTTGGGTTTGATTTGTCAGGTAATAATTCTCTCTATATCCAATGGTCAAAACCCGCCCAAAACAGAGTGGCCCTTTTTTGATCCTGAAAATGTCAGAAATGGATTCAGCATCCTCAATAACCCCCAAAACCACTCCTCAACTGTCCAAATCTGCCAAGCCATTCTTTAACTATAGTCTGCATACGCTTAATCAATTGCTAATTAACGCAACTTGTGCTAATCGTGCTAATTAGTTAGCATTTGGCAGTTTCTCAGCTGAGGACCACTATCATACATTTCTATCACACAACTTACTCAACATGTCCGGGTTCACTAAGCTGGCACCTTGCATTAAACGACCCCTGCCATGAACTGACAGCCTCCCCTGTGTGTCCTCCTCTTCCTCCTCATCTTCTCCCTCCTCCTCCTCCTCCTCCTGCAGCTCTCCCATCTGATATGACACAACTCCAGACAGCTGTGCTCTCATTTCCCTCCCACAGCAGCCTCGGGATACCAGCGTTACTCCAGCTCTGCACCTGGGTGGCACCGTCTGCCTCTCCCTGGATCCTGTGGACACTCTTTCTGTCTGACCGGGACCCTCAGCTGTTTGACTTCAGCAGGAAGGCTTTTCTCCTTTGAGGTGTTTTTAAATACCTTACTACTAGGAACACGGGCGCTGCTGTGAGGAGATTTACGGGAAATATTTCATACCTGGGCGATAAGGAGGAAGCGAGCAGGATGGACTTACACACTTACTTTTGGATTCTCACCACCACGCTGATGTTGGTCCATCAGCACCAAGGTAACCTTCTGTCTCTGGAGCTGCACTCACAGGCATGGGAGTGAGAGGAGCATGCTGGGAGGGTGAGGGGCTCGACTACTCCTTCTGAAGTATTAGCTAGTGAGGCTGAAAGACAATCCCTGCAGGATGATTTTAACGTGTGCAAAGGGATCTCTTCCTGCAGTGTGTAAAACCTGAGCAGACGTGATAGCCTGTATCTTATAACAGTCCCCCTGGAGTTGCTCTGGTCGTTGGTGCTTTGCTCTCTGGGGTACGTGCTGATGAATAATGCTGCAACATCAGAAGGACACGGTAGGCCAGCCTGGGGCTTAATGCAGCTGCTGGAGGTGACTCAGTAAAGATCCCCTGCTGTTTCTCAGTCACATTTGTCTCTTTGTTAATTAATTTCCACACCGGCAAGACGGATGGGTACAGAGTGTGCTTCTAGATAGTTATAATAGAGCTTTATTTGTGGAGACTTTTCATACACCAGGTCAAAGGGCTCTAATCACATGGCACACATCACAGATTAAAACAGGGAAAGGACTTCAGAGTAAAACCTTTCTGCAAACACAAAGCAGAGTCTAACAATTCAAGGGACACAAGCAGGGAAAAGGTGGGATAATACAAATAAAATACAATAATAAAGTAAAAGACAGCATTAATAAATACAACACCTTCAAAAACCTGTAATAATACAAATGCATAAATGATACAGATTAAAAGAGGATGTCACTAACAAAGCTATACAACAGATTATATAACTGAGCCTATCAAATAAATTAACAAATGAAACGATATAAAATCAATCTTAGCAATGAACGGAACTATCAGGGGACTTCGCCTGCATGGTTCTGACTTCATGTGTGTTTCTTGAATCCAGTTAACTGAGTGGTTCTGTGTAATTTCAGCATACCAGTGCATCCAATTATACCAGGCTGAACACGCCTCCGGGCTTCCCCATGTAGCCCCGTGTTTAATGTCAAAACGCTATGAATTGTGGGTTATTGTGGGATCAAAAGGCCAGCGAGGGAGTTCTGCAGCATGTGATGCTCGATGTGGAAATGTAGAGTAGGGGTCTCTGGCTCAGAGACACTGCTGGAGGCTAACCTGCAGATGCTGGGACATTAGCACAGTTAGCATCAGCTGTGTTATTTAGCATTATAGCTCTCTGTAGGTGGACAATAGTTTACATGTCTTGTCAGATCTGGACAGTTCTGGACTGGTTCTGCGGGTTATTGGGGACGCTGAATCCATTTCTGACCTTTTCAGGATCCTTGATGTCAGTTTTAACCAGAGAGAGGCCATATCTGTTCTCTGTGGCTGGTTATAACTGTGTGGTGATCATTGGAGATAGAGATGAACATTATTATCTCTACTGTGGACAATTCATCTTCACAATAAGAAGAGATCTGTCCAATCCAGATGACCCAGAGTCTCCTAAAACTTTATGATCAACCCAAAGTTCATCAGAATCAGTCCACAGAGAACAGATATGGCCTCTCTCTGGTTAAAACTGACATCAAGGATCCTGAAAAGGTCAGAAATGGATTCAGCGTCCCCAATAACCCCCAGAACCAGTCCAGAACTGTCCAGATCTGAAAGACATGTTTCAGCTATTGTCTGCATAATGCTAATTAAAGCAGATGATGCTAGCTGTTAGCATCCAGCAGTTTATATGTGCTGGAGACCCCTACTCTACATTTCTATCATAAGGGGTTTCAACATGTCGGGGTCTCAACGGGACTCACACAGAACACTGAAGGTTCTGTGTGGACGTTGGGTCGGGGCCCGGTATCCTCAGCGATGTGTTTCCCCCTCGCTCCTCCAGCTTCGCAGTGAAATGTCTGGACAGATATTTGATGGATCGTGATGATATCTGGTCCAGGTATCAACGTTCCCCCAGGATGAGTTGTAATAACTGTGGTGATCCTCTTGACTTTTCATCGGGTCATTGCTTCTCAGTTTGTCCAATATCTGGGTTTATGACCAAATACTCACAATGGGGACTTTCCCACCGGCGTGAGGGGAGGTGGGTTCAGTCTGTGTTTCAGCTGGGGAGATGTCACCTCCATCAACACGGAGAGGAATATATTTCCTAGACCTCCGAGCCCCCGTCTGTCAGCATCTTGTCTCTTCAGTTTGATTTAGCGGCTGTTCACGGTTCATACATTTCACTTTTTAAACCCCCCCCCCCACGTGTTTCCCCGTGCTCCATTCCCATCTTCTGCTCTCACTCCATTTCTGTCTCTCCACCACCTCCCTTCTGCTGCTTGTCGTGTCAGAGCCAAACATCTGAGGACGATTAGGGTTTGCTGCAGAAAACAACGCTTTTAAATCGCAACCCGACACCAGGGTCTGTTTCCGTGAGCGCTAAATAAAACCTAACAGCCCGTTAACTCCAACGAAACACACCCTAATTACTACAGAGGCTGAGCTACTGACAATGGAAATATGTCCTTAATGCCATCAGTTTTGTTACTAATGGATAGATAGGTACTTGAAGTACATTGAGTAGACCTTTGTCAAACATTGAGCTGAGGGGTGCACTTTCCTTACTTCAGATGTTTGTGTCCTCTGGCCTCCTGTAATGGGGACATATCTCCTTTGAGCGTGCATCATCATACCTTTTGTCCAGTTTGAAGACACATTCTCACCCTAACTCTGTTTCTTAACCAGAGGATTTTAAAGCTGGGATGTCTGGGTCTGAAGTTATCAGAGAAACAAGCTGAGCTAACGTTAGCCTTTAGCGTTGTAGCCCCTTCATCACATCTCTACCAAACTGCATGATATTACTCTGCTTTAATCCGGGATTTATCAGTTGTACGCATCGTGACCCGGCTGCTCATCGTCCCGAACGTCTGGATCTGAGAGACTAACTGAGCTAACGTTAGTGGCAGCCCAACAGCGTGACGTCAACCTGAAACTTTAGTCACTGCTTTAGACAGACAGGAGGAAGAGACGCTCCTCCTGAACTATCAACGCTGAAGCATTGCTAACCGGGAGAAGCTTCTCCTTTTCTCGGCCCACGGCTTTGTTTTTTGTCCCCCACACTCGTCCTATTGTAAAGCGTCCTTAGGTTTCATGACAGGCGCTGTATACGTAAATCCAAGGCTTCAGAGAGTTGCTTCCTTAGTATTAAGTGTAGTCCTCTCTGTAGCTCCGACAGCAGAACTGATCTGAGGTGGTTCCCACACTACAGCAGGTCTGTGGGGGGGTTTCTGCCTTCAGAGGCTCAGCGCGGCTGTTGATGAAGAGGAGAACATGTCTTACTCCCTTCAGCCCCGCAGGATTTCCCCAGCCTCTCAGGGGATTCAAGCTGCAGACATTTTGGCTTAAAAAGTTTCATTTTAGGCTCCCGACCATTTCATTTGCTTTCATTTTGGCCTCGGCACCTCCCAAGAAACTGGAGTCCACCGAGGCTAGAACAACACAACACGTTAAAACCCAGACTTTGTTCTCGAGCTGCCCCCTCGATCCCGCTGCATTTCCTCTGCATAGCTTCATACCGACAGAGCTGAAGGGAGCGAGTGTTACTGAATGTGGGTGGCTTCACCTGCACAGGAATCCTGCCAATTCAAGCAGCAGGATTAAGCGCCTGATCCTCCTGTTTATTGTTAAATATTGTCGAACCCAGAGGAGCCGAGCGGACTCTCATAACCAGGAGTGAAATTACACTTTGGCTTGGCAGTCTCAAAACAATGAATGGGCGCCAGAAGTAGACGGGGGAACCAAAAAGCATCTAGGAAAAAGTTATTGTCTATAAAGCATAATTCATGGTGCTTAGCGAGGAAACTATAAACCGGCTTTCTGGTGTCACAACTGCTCACATCAGAAGAGAGAATGGTACGTTTTAACTTGGACGTCAACAGAAAATATCAAGGCAGGCGTTCCAGCAGTGGCCCGAAACTGTGTTTATGAACGCTGATTGGAATATTGGTGTGAAATCCAAATTTTTGAGTGAGATATGTTAGATAGAGTTTCCCCAAATTCCTCTCAATCATTTTTATTTACGTTGGCCGGCAGTGAACATGAAATAACATGATTTGGCTCAGTGTGGATTAAAAGTGGGAACAATATGAGGTTTCTTTGGACTGACGGACCACAAAGTGTCTCACTCTCTGGCAGCTGGAAACCGCTGATGGATGCAGATGTTCACCTCGTCCCGGGACATATTGTGGTCTGCTGGTGGCAAACAATGGTCTTGTGGTATAAGTGTTGTTTTCCAGAAGCGGCGTGGTCTGCCTCCAGTTTAACGAGGACTCACAAGCTGCACAGACCTGAACCCCGACTGAGCCTTATGGAGTCGGAGCCTTGATCTGCACAGTGAACCCTGCAGGGGACATGAGTTGTAAACCTGAAATGCAACCCTGTAAATCTGCCTCTTGTGACCTCACCAACCCTGCAGACATCCATCAGCTGTTTCCTGTGTGGGAAGGGGCTTACTAAGCCTCAGTAGTCTGTGGTGTTTAGTCAGCACTTTACCAGGAGCTGAAGAAAAATGTGGATTTCTGTGAGCTGCATCCTTTCCATCCACATTCCACCTTTCCTCCCCAGTCATACAGCGGGGGGAGGTGGTGTAGTTATGGTAATTACAGAGGGAGCGATCCTATTGGCTGTCCTACAAACGCTGATGGTGATTCATCGGTGGAATATCCTGCAGGAACAAGAGCTATTTCAGCAAACACTGGGCCAGGTTCGAGTCAGGTTCGAGTCATGTTCGAGTCATGTTCGAGTCATGTTCGAGTCAGGTTCGAGTCATGTTCGAGTCAGGTTCGAGTCAGGTTCGAGTCAGGTTCGAGTCAGGTTCGAGTCAGGTTCGAGTCCATAATATTAAGGGGTCGATGTGACTGATTTTGATAGAGCAGGACCAATGAGTCTTTATATGTATTAGAGAAGCCTGAACACTCATTCCTGCCAGGGTCCAATTAGCTTCTCAACACTCAAATGCCCCACTGGGGGCTTGTCCATGCCCTATCTATACAGCCCTAGTTGTTGAATGTGTTGGATGTGTCTGCCTCCCAAACACAAACTAGAGGCGGGTTTCAGATGAGGAGTCTGAGAGCGGAGGGGTTGATTGTTCCTCTTAAGGTTTCTGCGGGAGCATCGCCGGATCAGCCTGCCTGTGAGCCCCGGCTCGCTCTGCGCTCTGCCGGCTGCTACCAGGACGTTGCCTCAGGCGTGTTTTTTGAAGGAAACTGGATGACTGTGGACGGGTGGCACGACATCCCCGTGTTAAATGGATTTAAACCTGCAGCATTCTTTTCAGGGTCAGCAAAAAACACCTCCGTTCGGCCCCGTTTGGTTTGGCAGTTACCTGAGCGGCCGGTCGGGAGGTCCTGTTTCTCTTCAGTTTTTCCTGCTGCTACCCACACCGGAGATATAGGCCGGCTCTTCCCGAGTGTGTCGAATCACTTCTGAATTGATGTAATTCCTCTGAAATATGTAACATTCATTTTCCGTTAAACCTGCTTAAACACCCAGCTAGTTAAAATGCTGCGCTGAGGAAGAATGCCTTACCATCTTCACCTTCCTGCACTTTTGCCTCTCTTTTATTGCCTGTACTCGGTGTCTGTGGGGTGATCAGGTGTTTCGTCGTGTGCCTCTATAGAGATTGTTTTTCATACTTCTTGACCAGGATAATATTCATTCAATACCTCTTGTGGGTGCACTGATTTTAATAAATGTCCACTGTATTATCTCACTGCTGCTTCACTAGCAATATGCTCTCCCAAATACAGCGTATGCTCGGCTGAACACACCAGACTGAACGTTGGCCTTTCTTAGGGCTAAAGAAAAACTGAAATCCAGAAGAAAGCCGGCTCTCAGTTTTACCTGTATCGTCTGCAGAATAATTCCAGAACCCATAAGGTAGGATCCACCACAGTAAGGCAGGAGTTGAGACGATGAATCCCAGTGTACGAGGTGTGGAGTGAGTCAGCCTCACCTGGGGTGAACTTAGAAAACATTAGCTCTAGACATTAGATTTTCTCCTCTTGTGTTTTATTCATAACTTACCAATTAGATTACCATCATCAGAACGACTCCAGTCAGATCTTCTGATTTGAAAAACAAGACAGAAATGCAAGGAATGCCTTTTAGATTTTAATGAAGTCTGCTCTTTGAACAGGAGCTCCATTATCCCCGCTCGTTACCCTGTGCTTCAGTTCTGACTCCTGTCCAAGCCTCACTGCTGGCCTGGCACTGCCTCACAGGTGCAGGTGAACTCTGAGGACACACCTGCACCTGGACCGTCCTCACAACAACAGCTGTGTCAGAGCCCCGGGGAGCAGAGTCATGCCGGTCACGTATCACCCAGACAGACCGATGGATTTGATTTGCTGAGCCTCACTCGGGGTCACGACACCTGCTGCTCAAAGCACTTTTATAAACATCACTTTGGGAAACAGGACTCTGTTCACGCCTGGTTTCAACACGCGGCTATACGAAATGACCTGATCAACTGAGCCGCCACAAGACCAGGAACTTAGATCCGTTACTTTTTATTAACCTGCTCATTATTTTCAAGATTAATACCTTGGTCTTTAATACATCGGAAAGAGTCAAAGCCGTCCATCTTTGTTTCTCTGGAAGTCAAAATGTGTGTGTGTGTGTGTGTGTGTGTGTGTGTGTGTGTGTGTGTGTGTGTGTGTGTGTGTGTGTGTGTGTGTTATTCTGCCCTGGTGGAGAAGTCATTTCTGTCTCTGTCCTTTGTCAGACAGAGGGTGAAAAGAGTCTATATTTATGCACATTGGTGCTTTGAGCTAACTGCTAACATCAGCATGCTATAATGCGCACAATGACAATGCTAACATGCTAATGATTAGCAGGTTTAAAGGTCACCCACTAGGTTTAGCATGCTAGCATGCTAGCATTTGCTGATCAAAAAGCAACTTCTGTAAGGAGGGTCCCTTGGTGCAGCTGCCCAAAACAAAGAGGAAAAACCCAAGAAAAGCTACCTCTCCAATGCTCTGAGGATGTAAACATGTGGACACAACAAAACCACAATGCAAACAGATGATTTGTAGTATAATAATAAGCTTATCTTCCGTCTGTGTTTTCAAGTGTCTACAGTCGCCATTACGAGCCCCACGGTGGAGGAGGGTCCCCTGGTGCAGCTGCCCCACACGGCCCACCGGAGAGAGAAGCGCTGCTCCTGCGAGAACCAGAAAGACAAGGAGTGTATTTTCTTCTGCCACATCGGCATCGTGTGGGTCAACACGCCGAGGTGAGTGACGGCTCTGCGGCTGAGCGATAATAGAAACCCGAGATAAGAAGGCGATCATCAATCCCACAGTTTCCCCGCTGCAGTAGCCGGGAGCCTTCTGAGGGAGGACGGGGAGGGATTAACTAAGATAAACTTTCACAAACACAATCCTTCATCTGCACTTCAGATCAGCATTCTTCAAGATAACAAAATACAGAAACACTGAAATCCTTTGTCGATTATCTGGATCATTTAAAGCTCATCACGTTAAGCATGATGTGTTAGTCGTGTCGAAAAGGTAAAGCATGTTCTCGCTCAGTTTGGTGCCAATATATTAATTCAACAAGTACTCCCCTTTCACTGCAGCACTTTGGACTGAAATATCTAAATGAGAGGAGCCAAGAAACAAAGCTTGTGTTGAGAAATGAAGATATGACGTGACTTTTAACGAACAACCGAAGCTGTGGAAACCAAGACTTAACGAGGACCTGTTTTACCTGCCGTAACAGACTCATCCGGACCTGAAACCGGATCTTTTACTCAATGGAGGTTTGTTATTTACATGTTTGAAATGTACACATGTGTAGTCTGTATGAGGCCAACCGCTGGTTTGTGGAGTACAATTTTGAAGGCTCAAGTCTGGCGTTTTGGACGTCTTCATATTGGTTTTTGGACATCCTGTTGGTTTCTGACCGTAGGGTTAGGGTTTCTGGTTTCTGGTATAAACATGTTGTTTTGGCAGGATACAATATGATATCGGTCATGGCTGTCCTGGTCTCAGACGTCCACATGTTGGTTTTTGCCAGTCAACAGGTGTTTGCCCATTAACAGGTTGGTTTCAAACATTAAAATCTTGGTTTTCAAGATTTCATGTTTAAGGCGTCGGGTGGGGTCGTAAACACCGTTTCTTTGGCCCACGCTGTGTTGGTTTTCAGACGTCAACATGATGGCTCTAAAGATGTTGGTTGTTGACCGTTGTCATCTTAGTTTTTGGTGTCATGTTTTAAGCGGTAATCCAGTTGGTTTTTGGCCAGTTCTGTGTTGGTTTCGGACATCAACATGTTGGTTTTTCATTCGTCATCCTGGGTTTTTGGGGCTCAGCATTGGGATTTTTGGCCGTCAACATGTTGGCTTTTGCGCGACCAGAAGTGACACCACACATTGGAGCTATGTACAAATCCCTGAAATGTTTTCAGGAGCCCAAAAGGTTTCAATTAACATTCATGAAGTGAAAACTCACCAAAGTTCATTTCAGTCTGCCTTTAAACCATGTAGCTGTGAATGAACCAGCTCAGTGCAGCTTCCTGGCTGTGTGGGCCGTGCTGCTATATGTCTTAGCAGCTTCACAGAAAGATGAAAAAGTACCTCTGCTGTTCAGAATACATAGAAGTATAATCCTGCAGCATAATGAAATATCTTTTGGCCCGCACGATGAAAGACTTGCTAACCGGCTGAAGATGAACTCACATCCTTCCTGTATTAATCACAGGGACCCGTAATGCATCTCTGCCTCATTGCATCTGCTCAGAAACTGTATGAGTTTCATTTCCTTCTCCAGCTGCTCATATTTTTAGACTCCCTTCACAATTGGTAGCAATTAACTTCATTTTAGTTCAGTATGCACAAGCAATGAGTGCGCCGTTAGATGTGGCGCTGCCAATAAGAAGGAGCACCTTTCCTAACCAAGGGTCATTTCTGCCATGTTTCCTCGGCTGCTCTCAAATACACTCTTTAACTCTTTAACCGAAACCACCAGGAGACCACAGAGCGCCGGAAATCACAAGTTAACCCTAAGGTTCCCGTCAGTCTGTACAGTTAAAGAGGTTGCAGCAGATGAGGAAGTACAAATACGATAGTTTGCAGTATTTGTCCTGCAGTGTAACAAATACAACAGTCTTTTAAAAACTAAATGAATGAAATGACTTCAGCTACACATTTAGATCCTTGTTGCTTCCAAAGTATTGGAAGTTATTTGACTCCGTATTGTGATATTTATGGGGGTTTTCATACCGATTCGTCACATTTTAAATGAATGATCTTGAGATAAGAGGTGAACCAGACGTCCAGTGGTGTGAAGCTCTGGGTGAGACCGTTAGTCTAAACATAGCGCTGTGGTTGAAGGCACTGGAAGTTCCCACCAGCTACATCTAAACCAGAACATCCTGCAGAACACCTTTTTCTTTAACACAGTTAAACTATTTTTAAAGTACATTTTACAACACAGGAAGGGGAAGTAGTCATCGTGAAGTCACCCAACACTTTCTCATAGACTTCTATAGAATCTGAGGTAATACATCAAGAGTGAATAACGGAAACGCTGCTGGATCCCTGAAACACATACATTGATTAATCCGCCGCTGAAAATAGTCCCAAAGAAATGCAATATTTCCTCCTGTTTGATAAAAACTGTTGCAAGAAAGATCTTCCTTCAGCATGAAACCATAGCTCTGCGTTGTGAACGATGGATGTCTCCAGTAGGAAACAATGATTCAACACTTTGTTGGTGTTGGAAGTTTTATGGTATTGTTGATAATAAGGAAAACAGAGCAGTAAATGTAACCCCTGTGGGACGCCCTCTCGTTAGCAGTGCTCCGTGCCAGAGGAGAAACAGAAACTGTGAAGTACTCTCGGAGTAAATGTTATTTTTCATGTATCTGTACTTGATGGATTTGTTTTTGCAGACGTTCTGCTCACAGGAGTGAAAGTCAACAGTGAAATCAGCCAGGTCTGGACGAAAGGCTGCGGTCCAGACCAAAGACGTCCAAACTAACGGACATCTTAAAGTCACCTTTGGTGACCTCTAGTAGAAACCGGAGTCACATCCAGCCAGACAACAAACACAAACGTGTTGCCGCAGTGTGAACACAGCTTAACAGAAACCAGAGCTGAAGTCTGAGAGGCGGTTTGTTTTTCCTCCCGTCTGTGGAGCGAGTGCTAGCATTCGCCAGATAACCGCAATGTCACGGGTTTGTTGCGTGTGTCACAGAGCTTTATTTTTCCACGTCTGTCAAATTAGAGAACCTTAAATGAGACACGAGAAGCAGACACAGTGAGACCACCTGCCTGATGTGGTGTTGGTTATATTCTGCGATCACAGCGAGCGAGCTCACAGCAGATCTGCAGTGACATCAGGAGGAGTCATGTGACGCTGCTGCTCCTCGGGGGTTCTGTTCTGCATTTACACTTCGTGTAGATAGTGACGTAAAGATGTGTGTGGGAGAGAAACTCCCCCACAAGACCTTAGCCTCTGCAGACCATTGACAACACCTTTGAACTACAGAAGAGGGAGCAGCACAGAGAGCAGGACAGGGCCTCTTTAATCCTGGAGCTGCTCTTCAGTGGCGCTGACAGGCTATCGTTGTGATTTATGAACATTTCAAACGTAATGTCGTCCCGCTGCGTCTCAGACTTGGAGCAACCGTTTTTAAGGTTGAATCGTAAACATTAAGAGGGCTTCAGGTGCTCTGTCCTGCTGTTGTTCACACGGAGAGGGACACAGATGGATTTGACGGCGAATGGAAAAAGCTCTTGCGATGGACGACCACACAGCTCGCCTGTCGGCTGCAGGAAGTCAGGAGATCTGTGTGACTGCAGTCCTGGCGTGAGGCGGTGCGGAGGGAGCGTCTGAATCACTCTGAGTGTTGGAAACTGTGACCCCTCGCAGGTCACCGAGCGTTTAGATATCTGACGTCCAATATCAACGTCACGGGACTCCAACAGCTGCAGGTCCACAGGTCACCTGGATTTACTCCTCAACGTGGAGAGAGGAACTCGCTGACAGCCTCACTTAATTCATAAAGGGGAGTGAAGCCAGCCGAGTACGGAACCCGACACGGAGGTTGACAAAAGAGCGGAGGGGAAGTAAATAACCCTGCAGACAGAAGCTGCAGAGCAGGACGCATTCAATCATCCAGCTGTGGAAACAGCTGTGAGGAGAGCACGAGACGCTCAAAATCACAACAAATGAACCCGTTAAAACTCCCGGGAACTTCAGTAAACAGTGACACCGTAACAAAGACAGAGCTCAAACCGAATGGGACCTGGAAACATGTATGTGTTTAAACACAGAGCTGCAGGGTGTCGTATTCCTGTGCTGGACCCTGAAGGCAGCATCCCTCCTGTCCAATGTTTCCATTGGATTTGGGATTATTGTATTATTTTATGTTTTTTATATCTTTATAATGTGTATTATGATTATTATCATTATTATCATTATTATTATTATTATTATTATTATTATCATTATTATTATTATTATTATTATTATTATTATTATTATTATTATTATTATCATTATCATTATTATT
>NC_086363.1:370000-397500 GCF_036324505.1 Eleginops maclovinus | reverse complement strand
TTAAAGTTACACACACACACACACACACACACACACACACACACACACACACACACACACTGACCTTTGACACAGAGCTCCTCCTCCCTGTGGATCCGAACACGCCGCCCCGCACACATTAGTTAGGGTATATGAATATAGCTGTGCGTTGGGAAGCAGAACTCCTGGATTCATTTCTCTGTGAACGTTTCAGATGTAAAGCTTCGTGTGTTTCGTGTGTTGAATATTTGAATATTTGATATTTATTTTGATTTTTTTAAACACATTAAAAGATATTCACTGAAAACCTGTCGTGTGATTTCCGTGGTTTTATGGAACATATTTCAACAAGTTCAGATTCACAGGCATGGTCAGGAGATTTGGGATAAGCCGTAAAATGTCCTCATTATTCTAGCCCTCCTTCATGTGGCGCTAACCATCTTCTTTAAATTATCACTTTTTTTTCAAATTGTTTTCAAAGTTCCTTTATTTCTCATCCAGTTGAAATTTGGAGACAGAGACTGTACATTTCAAAGAAGTTGATTAGGGCCACATGAAGAAGGAGGTAGAATAATGACAGAATTCATTTTGTATGTTAGCCTCTGCTTCAGCTGGAGGGAATTAATGAAGTGATCAGGAGCTTGGTATGCTATAAAGCAGCTGTGTGTAGGGGTTAGAAGTGCACGCATTTCTGTCTTGGGGTGGGGTTGGGGGGCCGTGAGCTCTCAGAGCCCAGGGGCCCCTGGGGCCTTGTATCCAGGGTGTATGATGATATATCTCAAAGTGTAGGTATACTATGAGAGCCTGTCGCCCTCTGCTGGAGCTCTGTGGAGGAACAGCACCTGATGGTGTTCAGGCTTCATTTGCTTCCTCTTTCAGACTGGTGAGGGGATGTGAGAGAGACATTTCTACTTCAGAGGGAGGTTTCACTGAAACAGGAATCCCTGGGTTTTGCTTTTATCTGAACTAGATCTAATTCAGACCTTAAAGGAAATAAAAATGACTCAAAGCGAATAATCAGAACCAGAACCCTTTATCAGTCCAGCAGAATAAACATACAAGCAGTGTAAGTATGATCTCATGAGCCAGGGACATTCCTGAAGGATTCTTTGGTGCCATTACTGCAAAAGCAACAAATAATCCACCTTTTTATTTGAGCTTTATAATAATCTGAATCAAAGCCTTTATGCGTCCCAGTGGGGAATACTACAACCCGAAGCCTTTCTGATTGGTTTATAATGTATGCTATGATGCATTGAGTACACATTATGCATAGCGTTTGTTGAGGTGGTCGTTTCCAAAGTCGAGGATGGGTTTCAGTGCGCTCAGGATCAGAGCGTCAGTGTCACTGTCCAGGTCCAGCTCCTTGCTGTAGTTCTTCACAGGAAAGATGCAGTTCATTGGAACACCCACAGCTCCACTGACCTTCTCCATCTGTGATCAGAAACCAAAACAAATCCAGGATCCAAAATCAAATACTGACCATGTTTCCACACCACCGTTTATATTCTGTTTCCGGGGTTTGAATGGACCAGAAGGTTCTTGATGACAGATCAAACACACATCAGGGGTTGATGAAATACTGGCTGAAATGAAACTGTTTCTAAGCTTTTAAATGAACTGATCCCAGAAACGGTTTCTCAGGAGAGATACAAACTACTTTGATTACCAATATGTGATTACTTCACCCAAAGAACCTGTGTTTGAGTATTTGAAGCGATGTGCGGAGATATATTGCTAACATTTGATAGCCAGCTTGTTAGAGAGATAGCTGATGTTCACTAACATCAAGCGTCAAATGTTGTTCAGATGTTGTTTTCATAGAAACATAACAAGGCGCTGATGAAATGCCGTGTGCTAGCTCCTCTCTTCCAGCGTGGACGTTAGACTCAGTCCCTGAATTCACCAGCACATGTTATGGTGGCTTCAACACTCCTCTGAATCCCTCATTGATCCCTTTCTATCAGACAGCATTATATCTGGAAGCCCATCAATATTCATGGCATCATATGAGGCCTGTGGACTAACGAACCCTTCCCTAACTAACGACTAACGAACCCTTCCCTGTTTCATTTGTGCTCTCATGACGATCATTGGCTGGAGAAGCAGCACACGATCTCTGTTTGAACTTAATGTAGATAAATACTCATGTACCTTCTCCTTCAGTTCCTTGCTCTTGTAGACGTTCTTTATGTCTTTTTGGATCTCAGGACAGACCTCATCGATTTTGGTGAGAATGGCCACTTGAGGAATATCTGTCGTGGGAACAGAAGACATTACCATGAAGCCGTTACAGCTGACATTTATCACACCTGAAGCTCAACAGGACTTCAGCTCTCACCCAGTAGTTTGGCCTCATCTCTGATGTCATCCAAAGCCTCCAAAGCTTTTTCATTCATCAGAGACCATTTGTTGGCATCAATAACAAAAACCAGGACATGCACTTTGTCGTTGGCACTTGGGGTTGGTTTGTAGAATCGATCATCCTTTGATATCTTGGCATTAGGATTGACCTGAAAATCAAAGTGAATTTAAGTTAAAGGATGACAATAACTAAGATTAATAAAGTGGTGCGGTGGTGATGTATTTCTTTGTTGGACCCTGAAGCAGAGATGGGGGACTCGAGTCTAGTGACTTGACTCGAGTCAGACTTAAGTCTCCAGATTGAGGACTTGTGACTTGCTTGATCAACAGTGAGAAAAGACTCGACTTGACTTGGACTTGCTACTCATGACTTGAGACTTGACTTAGACTTGCATGCAATGACTCGACAAGTCATTGCTGTCTTGGTTAATTGGTGAATAATAATAATAAAAAATGTTTTCGATTGGATGTTTCCTGTTGCATGTGGGCGAACCTGGCAACCAGTAATCTCTACTAGGTAATGCGCCCGCCATCTACAGTAGAGCGGTCGGGGTTTGGAAGATGGAAGGTGCTACCAGTTCTGCTGCTACTGCAGCCAGTGTTCCCAAAATCATAACATTTGGATTTAAAGACTATTCAACTCAACTAAAGAAACGATTCGCCGTGTGCAAGGTGTGTAGCGCAAAAATATCCGACACATGCAGCACCACGTCAAATTTCATCCGCCATTTCCGACTACACAAAGAAAAGTAAGTAATGTCTCTAGCTAATTTCACATTATTTTTACGTTAGCTGGCAGCTAACATCCCATCTCCATCAGTCAAACGTGACAAGAGCTTACTGTTTGCACCACATTAAGTTTTAATCATGTTGACTTAGTTTCACATTGATATCAAATAACAGACAATCTGACTGAAATACGGCAGCCTATCTGAAATTGCCAGATTGATTCACTTGGCAGATCAGGTCTAGCTAGCGCTAGTTGCTAGTCCAAAGTCTACCACAAATGTAGCTGTTAGCTTGTTAGCGCTAGCTGCTTTCTTTTTGTTAAATCATAAAGTATAACAGCCAAACAACATGCAAAAACCCTATTACTGTAAATAAATGAGAAATGGGCCACTTTCAAGAGTAAATCGTAGTATATAACATAGATACGACGGAGTATTAGGGCCACATATGAAGAAAAAAAAATATTTTTGCCGTGACGAGATTAAAGTCGACACGGCGACTTTAATCTCGAAATGTCGAGAATAAAGTTGAAATGTCATGTCCACTTTAATCTCGATGTGTCGAGGTTCGCTAAAACAGCGAGGATCTCTTTATTGTTAAATCCAATTCGGAAGTATAATTTGACCAAATGATCTACACAAGCCATTTCGGATTCAGTGCAGGACCTGTGGGAGCGGTTGCTATGTCTCCCAACTAATTTCAACTATATTCTCGACATTTCGAGTTTTATCTCGACACGTCGAGATAAAAGTCGACATGACATTTCAACTTTATTCTCGACATTTTGACTTTAAAGTCGCCGTGTCGACTTTAATCTCGTCACGGCAAAAATATTTTTTTTCTTCATATGTGGCCCTAATACTCCGTCGTACATAGAAGTGTCTCCATTTCATTTCCGTATGGTATGTATTAATGGAATATTATGCAATGAAAGCATGAGCTAAAAGTAGTTTTTTTGCACTTCTCCCCTCTGTCTAGATTTGAAGAGTACATCACTACTAAGGACACATTTGACACCAATAACAATGATATCGCAGTTTATGACTTCAAGAACTCCAAGCAATACCTACAGCTTTAATCATCCACAGCAGAGAGAGAGAGTGAGGCCTTTTTGAAGGAGTAGTGGACATAGAAGTTGTATTTGTTCAAGTTCATTCCTTCTTGCACTTCTTTGTCTTCTGTCTTTTGCAACATATTGAAAAAATGGTTGTAAATAAAAGGAAGTGGTGTGCTGCTGTTCCCAAGACAAACTGCTGAGTTGAGTACTCTGTCTGGTCATTATTGTTTGGTACACCAGGCCCTGTAGTCGTTCCTAGTCATTCTGATCCTGCTGGTCCTAGTGAGTGTTTATAATTATTCTTTAGCCTTATATCCCCTTCCTCTATTTGTTAGCCCTTTTGTGCAAATGAGGGCTACATAAAACTTAGGCTGCAGTCTCTTAAAGTTTTAAGACGGTTGTCTTCCAGCTTATTATATTTCTATGACTTGACTTGTGACTTGCTTGACCTAAGCTATGACTTGACTTGACTTGACTCGACTCTCACAAAAATGACTTGGGACTTGCTTGAGACTTGAAGGTTAAGACTTGAGACTTGCTTGAGACTTGCATATGTGTGACTTACTCCCATCTCTGCCCTGAAGGCAGCATCTCCCTCGTCCAATCAGAATTCTCCCTGTGATTTCGGATAATTGCAGAAAATAATCTTTGTCAAACAAACGTTTAGTTCAGCAGGAGAATCTCCACATGCTAACCCACTTTATGATTTCTGAAGAAAAGAGCTAAGGGTTAGGGTTAGGACATGACTTCACGTCTCCACCGCTAAGCTAAAGGAGGCTAATGTTGGGCTATAAAGGAACTACAGCACGGTCACATGACTTCACGTCACCACCGCTAAGCTAAAGGCGGCTAATGTTGGGCTATAAAGGAACCACAGCACGGTCACATGACTTCACCACCGCTAAGCTAAAGGAGGCTAATGTTGGGCTATAAAGGAACTACAGCACGGTCACATGACTTCACGTCTCCACCGCTAAGCTAAGGGAGGCTAATGTTGGGCTATAAAGGAACTACAGCACGGTCACATGACTTCACGTCACCACTGCTAAGCTAAAGGAGGCTAATGTTGGGCTATAGAGGAACTACAGCACGGTCACATGACTTCACGTCACCACCGCTAAACTAAAGGAGGCTAATGTTGGGCTATAAAGGAACTACAGCACGGTCACATGACTTCACGTCTCCACCGCTAAGCTAAAGGAGGCTAATGTTGGGCTATAAAGGAACTACAGCACGGTCACATGACTTCACGTCTCCACCGCTAAGCTAAAGGAGGCTAATGTTGGGCTATAAAGGAACTACAGCACGGTCACATGACTTCACGTCTCCACCGCTAAGCTAAGGGAGGCTAATGTTGGGCTATAAAGGAACTACAGCACGGTCACATGACTTCACGTCTCCACCGCTAAGCTAAGGGAGGCTAATGTTGGGCTATAAAGGAACTACAGCACGGTCACATGACTTCACCACCGCTAAGCTAAAGGAGGCTAATGTTGGGCTATAAAGGAACTACAGCACGGTCACATGACTTCACGTCTCCACCGCTAAGCTAAGGGAGGCTAATGTTGGGCTATAAAGGAACTACAGCACGGTCACATGACTTCACGTCACCACTGCTAAGCTAAAGGAGGCTAATGTTGGGCTATAGAGGAACTACAGCACGGTCACATGACTTCACGTCACCACCGCTAAACTAAAGGAGGCTAATGTTGGGCTATAGAGGAACTACAGCACGGTCACATGACTTCACGTCACCACTGCTAAGCTAAAGGAGGCTAATGTTGGGCTATAGAGGAACTACAGCACGGTCACATGACTTCACGTCACCACCGCTAAACTAAAGGAGGCTAATGTTGGGCTATAAAGGAACTACAGCACGGTCACATGACTTCACGTCTCCACCGCTAAGCTAAAGGAGGCTAATGTTGGGCTATAAAGGAACTACAGCACGGTCACATGACTTCACGTCTCCACCGCTAAGCTAAAGGAGGCTAATGTTGGGCTATAAAGGAACTACAGCACGGTCACATGACTTCACGTCACCACCGCTAAGCTAAAGGCGGCTAATGTTGGGCTATAAAGGAACCACAGCACGGTCACATGACTTCACCACCGCTAAGCTAAAGGAGGCTAATGTTGGGCTATAAAGGAACTACAGCACGGTCACATGACTTCACGTCTCCACCGCTAAGCTAAAGGAGGCTAATGTTGGGCTATAAAGGAACTACAGCACGGTCACATGACTTCACGTCTCCACCGCTAAGCTAAGGGAGGCTAATGTTGGGCTATAAAGGAACTACAGCACGGTCACATGACTTCACCACCGCTAAGCTAAGGGAGGCTAATGTTGGGCTATAAAGGAACTACAGCACGGTCACATGACTTCACGTCACCACTGCTAAGCTAAAGGAGGCTAATGTTGGGCTATAGAGGAACTACAGCACGGTCACATGACTTCACGTCACCACCGCTAAGCTAAAGGAGGCTAATGTTGGGCTATAGAGGAACTACAGCACGGTCACATGACTTCACGTCACCACTGCTAAGCTAAAGGAGGCTAATGTTGGGCTATAGAGGAACTACAGCACGGTCACATGACTTCACGTCACCACCGCTAAACTAAAGGAGGCTAATGTTGGGCTATAGAGGAACTACAGCACGGTCACATGACTTCACGTCACCACTGCTAAGCTAAAGGAGGCTAATGTTGGGCTATAAAGGAACTACAGCACGGTCACATGACTTCACGTCTCCACCGCTAAGCTAAAGGAGGCTAATGTTGGGCTATAAAGGAACTACAGCACGGTCACATGACTTCACGTCTCCACCGCTAAGCTAAAGGAGGCTAATGTTGGGCTATAAAGGAACTACAGCACGGTCACATGACTTCACGTCACCACCGCTAAGCTAAAGGAGGCTAATGTTGGGCTATAAAGGAACTACAGCACGGTCACATGACTTCACGTCTCCACCGCTAAGCTAAAGGAGGCTAATGTTGGGCTATAGAGGAACTACAGCACGGTCACATGACTTCACGTCTCCACCGCTAAGCTAAAGGAGGCTAATGTTGGGCTATAGAGGAACTACAGCACGGTCACATGACTTCACGTCACCACTGCTAAGCTAAAGGAGGCTAATGTTGGGCTATAAAGGAACTACAGCACGGTCACATGACTTCACGTCTCCACCGCTAAGCTAAAGGAGGCTAATGTTGGGCTATAAAGGAACTACAGCACGGTCACATGACTTCACGTCTCCACCGCTAAGCTAAAGGAGGCTAATGTTGGGCTATAAAGGAACTACAGCACGGTCACATGACTTCACGTCACCACCGCTAAGCTAAAGGAGGCTAATGTTGGGCTATAGAGGAACTACAGCACGGTCACATGACTTCACGTCTCCACCGCTAAGCTAAAGGAGGCTAATGTTGGGCTATAGAGGAACTACAGCACGGTCACATGACTTCACGTCTCCACCGCTAAGCTAAAGGAGGCTAATGTTGGGCTATAGAGGAACTACAGCACGGTCACATGACTTCACGTCACCACCGCTAAGCTAAAGGCGGTTAATCTTGGGCTTGATGACGTTTAGTCGTCTCATTCAGACTCTGGTTAGCAGCCTCCGTTTCTAAATCCTCCAGCGGGGTATTTACTGAACGAGACGTTAAACTCTCTTCTGCTCGTGTTAACCTCATACCTAATTTCATTTAATCACCAAAAACACATCCAGAGAACCATTGACCTCCTAAATTCTGAGTTTTAAAGACGATGTGCATACTATGTATCCGTCCTTCACATGTCCTTTCATCACCCGTTTGACATCCTTCACGTGGTTGTTTCTGTTGCCTCGGCTGCAGTTGTTTTTCAGGCCGATGATGTCATTGATGACAAAAGGGAAGGTTCCCTGGTTTCCTGTTTTGAACGTGTACGTTTTGTACTGTGAACACATGCAGAGAAATGCAGTTACTTTAATGTCCTTTATTTTTCAGTTTCCTGAAAAATGTGTTTTGTGGATTTGGAGAAGGCGTATAAACTCAGGGCCATTCGACCTCTATACAGTGGGGCAAAAAAGTATTTAGTCAGCCACCAATTGTGCAAGTTCTCCCATTTCAAAAGATGAGAGAGGCCTGTCATTTTCATCATAGGTACACTTCAACTATGAGAGACAGAATGGGGGAAACAATCCAGGAAATCACATTGTAGGATTTTAATGAATTTATTTTCAAATTATTGTGGAAAATAAGTATTTGGTCAATAACAAAAGTTCATCTCAGTACTTTGATATATACCCTTTGTTGGCAATGACAGAGGTCCAACGTTTTCTGTAAGTCTTCACAAGGTTTCCACACACTGTTGCTGGTATTTTGGCCCATTCCTCCATGCAGATCTCCTCTAAAGCAGTGATGTTTTGGGGCTGTCGCTGGGCAACACGGACTTTCAACTCCCTCCAAAGATTTTCTATGGGGTTGAGATCTGGAGACTGGCTAGGCCACTCCAGGACCTTGAAATGCTTCTTACGAAGCCACTCCTTCGTTGCCCTGGCGGTGTGTTTGGGATCATGTCATGCTGAAAGACCCAGCCACGCTTCATCTTCAGTGCCCTTGCTGATGGAAGGAGGTTTTCACTCAAAACCTCACGATACATGGCCCCATTCATTCTTTCCTTTCCACGGATCAGTCGTCCTGGTCCCTTTGCAGAAAAACAGCCCCAAAGCTTGATGTTTCCCCCCCCATGCTTCACAGTAGGTATGGTGTTCTTTGGATGCAACTCTGCATTCTTTCTCCTCCAAACACGACCAGTTGAGTTTTTACCAAAAAGTTCTATTTTGGTTTCATCTGACCATATGACATTCTCCCAATCCTCTTCTGGATCATCCAAATGCCCTCTAGCAAACTTCAGACGGGCCTGGACATGTACTGGCTTAAGCAGGGGGACACGTCTGGAACTGCAGGATGTAAGTCCCTGGCGGCGTAGTGTGTTACTGATGGTAGCCTCTGTTACTTTGGTCCCAGCTCTCTGCAGGTCATTCACTAGGTCCCCCCGTGTGGTTCTGGGATTTTTGCTCACCGTTCTTGTGATCATTTTGACCCCACGGGGTGAGATCTTGCGTGGAGCCCCAGATGGAGGGAGATTAGCAGTGGTCTTGTATGTCTTCCATTTTCTAATAATTGCTCCCACAGTTGATTTCTTCACACCAAGCTGCTTACCTATTGCAGATTCAGTTTTCCCAGCCTGGTGCAGGTCTACAATGTTGTCTCTGGTCTCCTTTGACAGCTCTTTGGTCTTGGCCATAGTGGAGTTTGGAGTATGACTGCTTGAGGTTGTGGACAGGTGTCTTTTATACTGATACAGGTAACGAGTGGAGGACAGAGGAGCCTCTTAAAGAAGAAGTTACAGGTCTGTGAGAGCCAGACATCTTGCTTGTTTGTAGGTGACCCAATACTTATTTTACCGAGGAATTTATAATGAATTCATTAAAATCCTACAATGTGATTTCCTGGATTGTTTCCCCCATTCTGTCTCTCATAGTTGAAGTGTACCTGTGATAAAAATGACAGGCCTCTCTCATCTTTTTAAATGGGAGAACTTGCACAGTTGGTGGCTGACTAAATACTTTTTTGCCCCACTGTACATCTAAAGCTAGAGGTAACTGAAAGCTGGTCTAATGCCGCTCTAACGTGCAGAAATCTTTGTTTGTACCTCTCTGGTGAAACAGTCTTGAGTGGCGTTGCCCACCAAAGCTGGTATGCACATCCTGTTTCGTAAGACACTCTCCACAGAGTTGATGAAACTGGATTTTCCAGATCCAACCAGCCCGTGAAGAAGAATCCGGATCACCTGGTCTTCAGTCTCCGGTTGGTAGGCCTTCACATACTGCAGAGTGCTGTGATTATCACTGATCAGGGAGGGACACATTGGACTCAGACAGTGGCAGGAAATGTACAGTATATTACGGTAAGACATGAAGACTGTTATCTAAATAAAGTTTGACACTGATATCAACCAAACTTTATTCACACCGCACTTTCAACAAATCAAAGGTAATAAAAAACTAAATCAAATCAAATGGAATAAAAAAGACCTACTGATCAAATGCTGATTCAGGAAAACACAATAACTGTAAAATAAATGATGAAGAATAGTGAGTGTGAATAATGAAGCTATGGAATAACACCACACACAGAAGAGGTGGAGGGTGAATTGAAATAAAGTCAAACTGCTCCGTTATTAAGTTTGCTTTCAGGATGCAGACACACTCACCTCCAGTTGATTCTCCTCCATGGGGCACTGAGAACTGACAAGCACAACACATGTTCAGACAAGACCAAACAATGTGTATCTCTGGTGGATCGGTTATGATTTAAAAGGTCTTACGTGGAGAGGGTGGAGGAGGGCGAGAACTGAACGATCCTCCCATGGCTGCAGAGGAAAGAGCTCAAACTGAGCTGACATTAAAACATTGTCAGGTTGATTGAACTCCTCGTTGGAAGTTCAGAGTAGTTGGATATGTAAATGTGACGGAGCGTTACAGAGTCACATTGAGGACTCTTTATGGTCGATATTTAAATATAATTCTTCCACTTTTTGTGTTTCACTGTTCTGATTCATTTCAATCCCAAAAACTTCAGCTGATCAGATTTAAAGAAATCCAAAATAATAAAGCACTGATCAACATTTGATATACGCTGTTAGTATTTGGACTTCTCCACAACTTCCCTTACTGATTCAGTTTGTGAAAGTATCCTGAAGTGTTTTATGAACTGTAAACTCAGCCCGCAAAATGAATTGAGCATCATATAAACTACAGATTAATACCAAGAAGCTTCCACTAAAACCAAGGAGAACTTCAGTACTGTTAGGATCTCAGTTTCTGTATTTATAGCTTACTGTTTTGCTTTGAAATGTATCTTGTCTAGTTTACTTCCTGTCTTTAGTTTCCCTCCTGTCTGATCGTGCTCGCCTGTTGCCCCTGTGTGTGCCTCCCCCTTCCCAGCTATCTTGTGATTACTGTCCTTTGTATTTAGTCTGGTCTTTCCTTTGTGTTCTTTGTTGCGTCGTCGTCGTTGTCTGCTGTTTCCCCATGATGTCATCGAGCTCCCTTTTTCAGCCCTCCCTTCTCCAGCGGTTTGTCTGTGTCTCCATTTAATACTTTTCCATCCTTGTACCTTTTTTCTGCATTTTTGTTATCAGCTTTTTTATAAATAAAGCTCGCCCTTTCTTACGTTTGTATCCCCTGCCTTCTCTATTGCTTCTGCGCCTGGGTCCTTCCCCCAATCCTGACAGATAGAGTTTAAAATGTGTGGAAGACACATAGTGTTCATCAAGCATTATCTTGGGAGGTTTCACCAATAATTATTGTATTCTGTTGAACTCAACATTGAAATTGATAATCCACCAAATCTAAATCTGAATCAAACTCCTACCTGCTGTTGTTCTGGAAGACAGTGAAGGACTAATGTGGGCTCCTCGTAGCGTCACCTCTTATAAAGTGGGGAGCACTTTCACTTTCACTTTCCCCTGTTGCATAACAGGAGCTGTTTCTCTAAACACAATGTGTTATATTACATTATTACCTCTGCATTGGATAATTATTGGTTTTGGAAATAACTACATCTGAAAGCAGAAGTCTAGGGCCCTGGTGTTTATCACCTGTCACCATAGGCGGCGCCAGGGTAGGGCAGAATTGTGTTAGCCAGGGGCGTCACTAGGTTTTAAGGACAGGGGGGGCTCAGCCCCCAGGAGATGCACAGGATGTGAGCAAACGTTTAATTTCACAAACAGCTAACAAAAACTGAGAAATTGCCTTACACTTTTTGGACAGATTTAACAGATCCTTTACTGTAAATGTTTCGGGCCACCATTACATCTTTAATACAGTACAACAACAAACACAGGAAGTACTGTATGTCCACAGCATCAACAACAACAAAAGAACCACCACACAGTTACACTGCCCTATTTAAGCTGTAAAGCTGCAGCTGCCGGGCTGTGGAGCTGCCGGGCTGTGGAGCTGCAGCTGCCGGGCTGTGGAGCTGCAGCTGCCGGGCTGTGGAGCTGCAGCTGCCGGGCTGTGGAGCTGCAGCGGCTGTGGAGCTGCAGCTGCCGGGCTGTGGAGCTGCAGCTGCCGGCAGTGGTGTAGTGGGGATTTTTTAAGTGAGGGTACGCTATTTGTGACGTCACCCCCCAAACACACACACACACACACACACACACACACACACACACACACACACACACACACACACACACACACACACACACACACACACACACACACTCCCACCGAAAAAGCCATACATATATTCAGCTTCATCACATCCACGTTCTCGTTGTTTTTTTTGTTGTCTTGTTTTAAGTCTCAGGTTGATGACGATTATCGAATGTTCATGTTATGTTCATGTCGTAGCCAATATAGGTCACGGACAGATACTGGGGATGTCTTATGTAGCCTATGTAGGTTGTTCTCACCATTGCCAATATCTCCGGATTTACATTTGAGTTGTAAGCTATTTTTTTTATTTTTTTATATATCACGTCGGGAGAAGTGGGTGGACGGCGTACCCCCGCGTCCAACGCCCACTACACCCCTGGCTGCCGGGCTGTGGAGCTGCAGCTGCCGGGCTGTGGAGCTGCAGCTGCCGGGCTGTGGAGCTGCAGCTGCCGGGCTGTACAGCTGCAGCGGCTGCTGGGGAATAGCTTTATTTGAAAGTCCTTTTTATTGCAAAAAGCAGAAAATGCTCCTTTCTGCTTTTTCTCAGTTTTAAATCCCATTAAAGGGAATATCTTTGTCTTAGAGTTAAGAAGAAGCATAAACTCTCTCTCACTGAGGTGGGGTTTGGTTTAAAAATCCTCCTCTTCCTCCTCCTCCATATCCTCCTCCTCCTCTTCTTCTTCCTCCTCCTCCTCCAGCTGTGGGACCCCGCCCTTCTGCTGTCAGGACAGAAACACAGATTTGACTCAACATGTGAACGCAGCAGAGAAACGTTGAGTGAGAGAGGACTGTTTGGATCGGCTGCAGGTGAGTCTCAGACGGAGCGGTGCCTTCACTGACGCGCTGATCTCTTCAAACACACTCCGACTTTCTGGAAGTCTCTGTAGTTTCTCTAAAAGCCATGCGTGTTGGGGCTTTTGTCTCGGGGGCTTCCCCTGGTCCTCGTGGAGAGAGCAGACCTTGGTGTACCTCCTGCTCTGACTCCACCTTTAATGTGAGGACATGTGAGTCCTTCGGGGTTCCATGGATGGGGGGGGGGGGGGGGGACTTCTGTCTTGTTCTGAAAAGCCTGAAGACGGTTTCAGAGTTGAGCTGCTATTTTTAGAAATAGAGTGCACTTGATGAGCTTTTCTGCAAAAGTCTGTGGTCAAACACCAGGTCTGTGTGGGGCCAGTCCACATCTGGTCCCTGCGTTCATCGACATTAAGCTCTCTTCATTCAGGTCCAATGTATTAGGGACATGAAGTCGTCCCACCTGGAGGTAAAAACCTGGATGATCATTTCTGATTCTGCAATAAGTTCAGCCTCCTCCCTCAGACTTCATTTCAGACTTGATGCTTTCACTGTCAGTGTTTCAGCTGCAGACGCTGGATCGAGCGACGGGACGGGGACCAGAAGTCTTCAACTGTATAGATTTGTACGTCTTGTCTCTGTCTTCTGAGTGACGAGGAGAAGCGTGGCTTTGACTCGTCTGCTCTCCTCTCAAAGACTCCACGGTGTTCCCTGTGAAGGTGTAGCTTTATCAGCTGAGCAAATTCCACCGTGCGTCTGTACCTGAATTCCACAGAGAGACGGCGAGCGTAGATCCTGCAGCCGTGTCTCTGCTATCAGAGGGGAAACCCTGGGGAGGATCTCCCAGCATGCCCCTGGGGTGTCATTGTGTGTGTGAGGCGCATGAGAGCGGAGTGGAGTCCTGCAAAGACCCTCAAATAAAAGAGTCTGGCTTGTTTTGTTTGTGGCTCTGGATGAAATCTAAAACCCAGAGAACATGCAGAGGAAAAAACTCAGTGATTAAGATTTAAAGACCAGTTCAGAAGAGGAAGCCGCCAAAGACTGCCAATAACAGACTGGTTCAACTGGGCTGGAGAACTCTGCTATAAGAACACTCAGTAGTCCCAGCAGGAGATCTGCTCTCTCTGCCGGACTGCTCTGAAGACAAGGGAGGCTTCAGAGCCTTTGTCCGGAGGAAGCTCCATCAGTCAGGCTCTGCAGATGTCTCCTGAAACACCACGGTCTGCAGCTTCTAATGAGGGTCGGCTTACAGCAGCTCACTGACCAGGTTTCTCTGACTCACGTCATGTGATCACATCGTTAGAACAAGACCGGAAAACATCTCAGGTTTCCATCCAGGGAGACAGCTGTCCAGCTGTATGATCCTGAGCGTCTCCCAGCGCTGTGTGCGCCTCTCTTTAGTGTCCCCTGGTCTCCGGCTTCGTGCATCTCTCTTTAGTGTCCCCTGGTCTCCAGCTGTGTGCGTCTCTCTTTAGTGTCCCCTGGTCTCCAGCTGTGTGCGTCTCTCTTTAGTGTCCCCTGGTCTCCAGCTGTGTGCGTCTCTCTTTAGTGTCGCCTGGTCTCCAGCTGCGTGCGTCTCTCTTTAGTGTCCCCTGGTCTCCGGCTGTGTGCGTCTCTCTTTAGTGTCCCCTGGTCTCCAGCTGTGTGCGTCTCACTTTAGTGTCCCCTGGTCTCCAACTGTGTGCGTCGCTCTTTAGTGTCCCCTGGTCTCCAGCTGTGTGCGTCTCTCTTTAGTGTCCCCTGGTCTCCGGCTGTGTACGTCTCACTTTAGTGTCCCCTGGTCTCCAGCTGTGTGCGTCTCTCTTTAGTGTCCCCTGGTCTCCGGCTGTGTGCGTCTCACTTTAGTGTCCCCTGGTCTCCAGCTGTGTGCGTCTCTCTTTAGTGTCCCCTGGTCTCCAGCTGTGTGCGTCTCTCTTTAGTGTCCCCTGGTCTCAGGCTGCGTGCGTCTCTCTTTAGTGTCCCCTGGTCTCCGGCTGTGTGCGTCTCTCTTTAGTGTCCCCTGGTCTCCGGCTGTGCGCGTCTCACTTTAGTGTCCCCTGGTCTCCAGCTGTGTGCGTCTCTCTTTAGTGTCCCCTGGTCTCCAGCTGTGTGCGTCTCTCTTTAGTGTCCCCTGGTCTCAGGCTGCGTGCGTCTCCCTTTAGTGTCCCCTGGTCTCCAGCTGTGTGCGTCTCTCTTTAGTGTCCCCTGGTCTCCAGCTGTGTGCGTCTCACTTTAGTGTCCCCTGGTCTCCAACTGTGTGCGTCTCTCTTTAGTGTCCCCTGGTCTCCAGCTGTGTGCGTCTCTCTTTAGTGTCCCCTGGTCTCCAGCTGTGTGCATCTCTCTTTAGTGTCCCCTGGTCTCCAGCTGTGTGCGTCTCTCTTTAGTGTCCCCTGGTCTCCAGCTGTGTGCGTCTCTCTTTAGTGTCCCCTGGTCTCCAGCTATGTGCGTCTCTCTTTAGTGTCCCCTGGTCTCCAGCTGTGTGCGTCTCTCTTTAGTGTCCCCTGGTCTCCAGCTGTGTGCGTCTCTCTTTAGTGTCCCCTGGTCTCCAGCTATGTGCGTCTCTCTTTAGTGTCCCCTGGTCTCCAGCTGTGTGCGGCAGATGTTTCTGCATGTGTTGAAGAGCTGCTGCAGATGTTTCTGCATGTGTTGAAGAGCTGCTGCAGATGTTTCTGCATGTGTTGAAGAGCTGCTGCAGATGTTTCTGCATGTGTTGAAGAGCTGCTGCAGATGTTTCTGCATGTGTTGAAGAGCTGCTGCAGATGTTGCTGCATGTGTTGAAGAGCTGCTGCAGATGTTCCTGCATGTGTTGAAGAGCTGCTGCAGATGTTTCTGCATGAGTTGAAGAGCTGCTGCAGATGTTTCTGCATGTGTTGAAGAGCTGCTGCAGATGTTTCTGCATGAGTTGAAGAGCTGCTGCAGATGTTTCTGCATGTGTTGAAGAGCTGCTGCAGATGTTTCTGCATGTGTTGAAGAGCTGCTGCAGATGTTGCTGCATGTGTTGAAGAGCTGCTGCAGATGTTCCTGCATGTGTTGAAGAGCTGCTGCAGATGTTTCTGCATGTGTTGAAGAGCTGCTGCAGATGTTGCTGCATGTGTTGAAGAGCTGCTGCAGATGTTTCTGCATGTGTTGAAGAGCTGCTGCAGATGTTTCTGCATGTGTTGAAGAGCTGCTGCAGATGTTTCTGCATGTGTTGAAGAGCTGCTGCAGATGTTTCTGCATGTGTTGAAGAGCTGCTGCAGATATTTCTGCATGTGTTGAAGAGCTGCTGCAGATGTTTCTGCATGTGTTGAAGAGCTGCTGCAGATATTTCTGCATGTGTTGAAGAGCTGCTGCAGATATTTCTGCATGTGTTCTGATTTGTGTTTCTATGTCTGGATCCTTTCTGAAGTTGCAGTTCCTCCTGATGGAAGAGAGTGGTTCTGTTGTAACGTGTTGGCTCCTGTACTAAAGGACATCTAAAGCTTTGGAAATTCTCTCTGTAGCGTGTAGAGATCAGTCACACACTTCATGTGTTCTTAGAAAGTAGTAAGCCTTCCCTCAGGTTAAAGCCAGCAGAGTTCCTGGCTAAACCTGCTGCTGCTTCTGGGTTGCTTTTTCCTCTCTGCGGTTCTGCACGGGTTGTTGTGGACTCAGCTGAGCTTCAGGCTGCTACATTTAAAAGCTCCAAACCCTCCTGACTTCAGACGGAGCGGCACAAACATAATGACAAGAGACGTTCTGCTTTCAGCCTGTAATCCTGCAAGCTACCCCAAAACAAGCAGAGTGGGGGTCTAAATAATACAGCAATCTCCCAGGGACTAAACAAAGACACACACACACACACACACACACACACACACACACACACACACACACACACACACACTGTAAGCATTTATAATGATGAGGTTTGTTTGGCGCCTGCAGCTTTGATTTCAGTCGTCTGCATGAGACTGAAATGTTTTGGTCAGCATGTCGGAGGGTGAGCGGGGGGGTTCTGCAGAGGGTGGTGGAAAAAGTTCAACATACTCTAGAAATGTACTGGGAACCTGTGTGTGTGTGTGTGTGTGTGTGTGTGTGTGTGTGTGTGTGTGTGTGTGTGTGTGTGTGTGTGTGTGTGTGTGTGTGTGTGTGTGTGTGTGTGTGTGTGTGGCTTCCATTTTACACTCTTCATACCCTTTGCTCTGCAATTTTGAGAAAAGTCGGTATTGTGAGATTTTGAGGGAAATTTGAAAATGAGAAAGAAGTCAGACTGAGATTCATGAAAAAAGTCTGAATCGTAAGAAAAGAAAAGTAATAATTTTGAGAAATTTGTGAATAAAATGAGTTATTCTGCAATTGTCCTTAAGCTTCAGCTGTTTCTCTGCTGTTGTTTGTCTGTAGTGTTTCATAGAGGCAGAGAATCACCCCTGATATGTAGAGGTTTGATTTCCTCTCTTCGCTGTGTTTGTGGCTCTGCAGGCGGGAAACCAAAGGCTGGAGCTACTGGGAGCTACTTTGTGTTGGTGCTGCGGCTTGAGTTTCAACAACACATCAGAGCAGCATACTTCTTTTAGTGACTCATGCAGTGTTCGAGCTGTGAGGAAGGCTATCCCTTAAAGTAAAAGCCTTCTAGATTCACCGGATAACGAGGCTTGAAGGGAAAGGGGGGTTTACTGTAATCAACTACAGACGACACGGAGCAACTGGAAGTCCTTTTATTTTGAAGGGGCCTGAGGCATTAGATGGCCTCTCCTTCTAAAGGTGCAGGAGGTGTTTTACTTTGAAGGGATGCAACACAACAGACGCTTCTTCTTCAGTTTCCTGTTGTGGGAGTACTGTCTGTAAGTGTGTGTACAGTGACAGGAAGTGTGTGACGGGATGTTTGACTCTGCAGAGGACATGCATCAGAGGGGGGGGGGGTGTGTGTGTGTGTGTGTGTGTGTGTGTGTGTGTGTGTGTGTGTGTGTGTGTGTGTGTGTGTGTGTGTGTGTGTGTGTGTGTGTGTGTGTGTTGACATCATTTGTTTACAACCACAGTGGGGAATTCCTGCTCCAGCAGCCAGATGTTGGCAGTGAAGGGGTTGACTCCGATCAGGTGCACGAATAAATGACACAGAGCAGTCCTGAGAAAGTATTCTTGAGCTTGAGTTCTTCCTGTTGCGCTTGATCTGCTCTCAGGGAAACACTATATTTAGGATGTTTTTTGCTCTCAAACCTTTTGAAGAACTTGTCAAACAAGATGTTTTGGGGGCCTCTGGATCATTTGGAGTAGACAGATTGCTAAAGTAGAGGTCATGATGTTCTTCTTGTGCTCTCTAAAGCTCGGGGGTACTCTAGTTTAAGTCAGAAAGAGAAACGGTTTGGCCCCACGCGTCGCAGGACGCCACAGAAGGTGTATTACCGCCGTTTGGCCACTAACGGGGATTTGCTTCAGACTCTCTGTCCTCCATCGGTCCCTCTGTGTTGTCTCAGCCTCCGCCCGGCTGCCCGCTCTCATCAGGATCATTCCCTCGCCTAAAAACAACAGCGGCTGCTCTCTTTGTCTCTGCAGCGCTGTGTTCACCTTCACGGCTTCACTGAGAAAGCTTTCACATTCCTGCCAGGCCCAGCGGCGGCCGGCAGCGCTCAGAGCCCTGAACCATCGGCCCCACGCGGCCTTCCTCTGGCCCACCCTCAGGGGGACCTACAGGAGTTTTTATATACCTTCAAAATAAGACCAGTAATACCTTCAAAATAAGACCAGTAATACTTCAAAATAAGACCAGTAATACCTTCAAAATAAGACCAGTAATACCTTCAAAATAAGACCAGTAATACCTTCAAAATAAGACCAGTAATACCTTCAAAATAAGACCAGTAATACCTTTCAAAATAAGACCAGTAATACCTTTCAAAATAAGACCAGTAATACCTTCAAAATAAGACCAGTAATACCTTTCAAAATAAGACCAGTAATACCTTTCAAAATAAGACCAGTAATACTTTCAAAATAAGACCAGTAATACCTTCAAAATAAGACCAGTAATACCTTTCAAAATAAGACCAGTAATACTTTCAAAATAAGACCAGTAATACTTTCAAAATAAGACCAGTAATACCTTCAAAATAAGACCAGTAATACTTTCAAAATAAGACCAGTAATACCTTCAAAATAAGACCAGTAATACCTTCAAAATAAGACCAGTAATACCTTTCAAAATAAGACCAGTAATACCTTCAAAATAAGACCAGTAATACCTTCAAAATAAGACCAGTAATACCTTTCAAAATAAGACCAGTAATACTTTCAAAATAAGACCAGTAATACCTTCAAAATAAGACCAGTAGGCCTAATACCTTCAAAATAAGACCAGTAATACCTTCAAAATAAGACCAGTAGGCCTAATACCTTCAAAATAAGACCAGTAATACTTTTCAAAATAAGACCAGTAATACCTTTCAAAATAAGACCAGTAATACTTTCAAAATAAGACCAGTAATACTTTTAAAATAAGACCAGTAATACTTTCAAAATAAGACCAGTAATACTTTCAAAATAAGACCAGTAATACTTTCAAAATAAGACCAGTAATACTTTCAAAATAAGACCAGTAATACCTTTCAAAATAAGACCAGTAATACTTTCAAAATAAGACCAGTAATACTTTCAAAATAAGACCAGTAATACCTTCAAAATAAGACCAGTAATACCTTTTAAAATAAGACTCTTTCAAAGTAAGACCCTCTGTCAGTCAGTCTTGATTTGAGGGATGTTCAGAGGGGCCCTCAGCAGCATCTGGAGGCTGAAAGAAAGCGCCCCCCATCTCTCTGTTGACTGAAGGACAAAGCAGAGGGAAGAGGAGTGTGTTCACACACACTTCAACACAGTCTTTCAGAGTTCACTGATGCCTGTCGATGGTCTGGTGGCCCCTCAGCCTGAAGACCGGGGGCCCGAGTCCCAACAGTTCTTCAGTTGGCAACGAGCCAATGACTGTAGAATCAGGAGCTGCTGTTCCTCTGCGCCGCTTCTTAGATCTGAACTCTGAAGAAAAGTAAGAGAGCAGTAGTTTTAAATAAACATGTGAATATATTTTGTTTCAATGCTTAATAAACTCACATCTGAATCAAACGGGAAAATGATCAATGCAACAGATTTAAAACAAAAGGTATTTTATAGAAAATAACGATTCAAAAAAGGAGAAAGGTAAATGAAACATGGGGGGGAGGCCGTGGGGGGGGGGGGGTGGTTGACAGACTAACCCTGATTTATTGCCCGCTTGTTTCAGACCTGCAGTTCACCTCCTGCTGCTCAAATACATCTGACCTCATGAGAAGAGATGTCCTCGCATCCTCTCTGCAGCACACCTCAACAGCCCTTCATTCCATCAGTCAGACAGTCAGTCAGACAGACAGTCAGTCAGACAGTCAGTCAGTCAGACAGACGGTCGGTCAGACAGTCAGTCAGTCAGTCAGACAGACGGTCGGACAGTCAGACAGGCTTCTGTCAGTGAGAGTAAGTCACCATGAGCTTTGGTCTGCAGTCCGGCTCAGATGTTCTGGTTCTTCTGTTTCTTCTGAAGGCTGCATCAGGGATCCGTTTTCTAGGATTCTTGGGATTTATTAAAGCAACTCTTTCATGTGTTTTTATTTTAAGGAATGGTTTAACTTCATCAGCTCCATCTCTTCTAAAGACCTGGAGAGAGTCGCTCCAGCGGCTCGTGGAGCGACTCTCTCCTGTGCAGCAATAATAACATACCTGTCTCAAAGGACTGCAGCACCACAGTGTTCTGCAGAGGAGGAAGCAGCTGCAGGGCCACACCTGGGGGGGGCTGGGCAGGACAAGGACCCCAGTCAGCCAGACAGGAAACAGACCTCCCCCCCGCCCCGGGCACACTTCCTCTGACGGGGTTAACCTCTGCATCAACAAATAAAACACTGAGGGAGAGGACTCTTTAAAGTAGAGACTCTACATACTGATATACACCTGAACATCAGCAGGAGAGGACTCTTTAAAGTAGAGACTCTACATACTGATATACACCTGAACATCAGCAGGAGAGGACTCTTTAAAGTAGAGACTCTACATACTGATATACACCTGAACATCAGCAGGAGAGGACTCTTTAAAGTAGAGACTCTACATACTGATATACACCTGAACATCAGCAGGAGAGGACTCTTTAAAGTAGAGACTCTACATACTGATATACACCTGAACATCAGCAGGAGAGGACTCTTTAAAGTAGAGACTCTACATACTGATATACACCTGAACATCAGCAGGAGAGGACTCTTTAAAGTAGAGACACTACATACTGATATACACCTGAACATCAGCAGGAGAGGACTCTTTAAAGTAGAGACACTACATACTGATATACACCTGAACATCAGCAGGAGAGGACTCTTTAAAGTAGAGACACTACATACTGATATACACCTGAACATCAGCAGGAGAGGACTCTTTAAAGTAGAGACACTACATACTGATATACACCTGAACATCAGCAGGAGAGGACTCTTTAAAGTAGAGACACTACATACTGATATACACCTGAACATCAGCAGGAGAGGACTCTTTAAAGTAGAGACTCTACATACTGATATACACCTGAACATCAGCAGGAGAGGACTCTTTAAAGTAGAGACACTACATACTGATATACACCTGAACATCAGCAGGAGAGGACTCTTTAAAGTAGAGACACTACATACTGATATACACCTGAACATCAGCAGGAGAGGACTCTTTAAAGTAGAGACTCTACATACTGATATACACCTGAACATCAGCAGGAGAGGACTCTTTAAAGTAGAGACACTACATACTGATATACACCTGAACATCAGCAGGAGAGGACTCTTTAAAGTAGAGACACTACATACTGATATACACCTGAACATCAGCAGGAGAGGACTCTTTAAAGTAGAGACGCTACATACTGATATACACCTGAACATCAGCAGGAGAGGACTCTTTAAAGTAGAGACACTACATACTGATATACACCTGAACATCAGCAGGAGAGGACTCTTTAAAGTAGAGACTCTACATACTGATATACACCTGAACATCAGCAGGAGAGGACTCTTTAAAGTAGAGGACTCTTTAAGGTAGAGGACTCTTTAAAGTAGAAGCTAAACTCAGAACAGGTGTTATTTCTCCACATTAATCGGACTCTTTTCATTTCTGATGAATTCCTCCAGTATGAGCGCTTCACGCCTGCCTGGGGGAGGGGGGTACGGTCTTTGTTGGATAATAATGAGGGGGGGTGGCAGATGGCCGATGGCACGGCGGGACAAAAGTGAGGAGAGTTTTTCTCCGTCTGAGCGAGAAGACACAAAACAAGGAGTGTGGCGGGGGGGATAAGACCTGTGTGAACACTTGTTGGATGCAAATATTCCGTCGGTGGGGAGATCTGTTCACCCAGCTGTCCAGGTTTCAATGAGAGGTCAGCGACGCGTTAGGGTTCATTGTGTTCCCCCCCCCCTCTGCTGTGCCCTCTGACCTCGGAGTACGCCTCAGAGCTCCGGATGCTGCAGAATGTGTTTTAATAATCAGCGAGTGGTTTCTGGTTTACTCTCTGCTGCTGGAGAAGAGTCAGATCTGCTCACGGGTTCTGAGAGAGTCCTGGATGAGGAGCAGTCCAGTTGTCGTACATCAGGACAGGAGACATCTATCATCAAAACGCTCTCAAGGTTTGAAGTTTTCCTTTTTGGACGCTAACTCTCTAATGTGTGTTTTCATTGTTCTGTGGGCTCTGACTTGGACTCGTGTCTTCTCTTTTCCTGGGTTTTAACTCGACTTGTCTTGGACTCCTTGGTGTTTTTGACTGGAAATAGTCTTTGTCTGACCTGCAGTTCGACTCGGAATTGTCTCTAATGAGCCTTTTAGTCTCAGACTCGTTGTCTTGTGGGCACTGGACTTGGACTTCTCTTATTTTGACTTGTTTTAAGTCGGTCTTGTCTCTGTGGGCGATTTATTTACTCGAAAAGTGTGTGTTCTCTTTCTTTGGGTTTTAAGTTGGACCTGTCTTGGCATTGTTGGTGTATTGACTCGTGGTTTGACTTGTGTTTGACTTGTGTTTGACTTGTGTTTGCCTTGTGTTTGACTTGTGTTTGCCTTGGGTTTGACTTGTGTTTGCCTTGTGTTTGCCTTGGGTTTGACTTGTGTTTGACTTGTGTTTGACTTGTGTTTGACTTGTGTTTGCCTTGGGTTTGACTTGTGTTTGCCTTGGGTTTGACTTGTGTTTGCCTTGTGTTTGCCTTGGGTTTGACTTGTGTTTGACTTGTGTTTGACTTGTGTTTGCCTTGGGTTTGACTTGTGTTTGACTTGTGTTTGCCTTGTGTTTGACTTGTGTTTGCCTTGGGTTTGACTTGTGTTTGCCTTGTGTTTGCCTTGGGTTTGACTTGTGTTTGACTTGTGTTTGACTTGTGTTTGACTTGTGTTTGACTTGTGTTTGCCTTGGGTTTGACTTGTGTTTGACTTGTGTTCTACTAGAGATTGTGTCTGTCTGACCTGCAGTTTGATTCGGACTCGTCTCTAATGAGTGTTGAGTCTCAGACTGTATGTAACGTTTGACTCGGACTTGGGTTTTAACTCTGTGCTTGGTGTTTGGAGTAACAGACTGGATCTTGACGGAGCTGAAGGGTTCCTCTCTGGGCTTCTGTGTGAGGAGCTGGATCACAGCTTCTCAAAATAGCAGCGGTGATGATCTCAGAGAAAAACACTCGGCATTCCTGCAAAACCAAAATAAACAGAGGACAGAAAAGTCTGGAGTAGCGTCATGGAAGAGGGGAGGAAAGAGTGGGAGGGATGGGAGATATACAAAAGCTGAGTGTGTCTGAAGCCCCTCCCTCCCTCTGTTCTCCCCACAGGGAGGAGGGGGAGGAGAGAGGAGCAGCTGGAAGCTCAGAAGAGAGGAGGACGAGCATGAAGGAGCTTCACTGAGCAGGAAACACACACCGGTAAACCCGCTCTTTATTCTCTTTACGTTCCTCTGGTTCTGAGACTGCTCTCTGTAGTCTGAGGGGTTTACGTTCCTCTGGTTCTGAGACTGCTCTCTGTAGTCTGAGGGGTTTACGTTCCTCTGGTTCTGAGACTGCTCTCTGTAGTCTGAGGGGTTTACGTTCCTCTGGTTCTGAGACTGCTCTCTGTAGTCTGAGGGGTTTACGTTCCTCTGGTTCTGAGACTGCTCTCTGTAGTCTGAGGGGTTTACGTTCCTCTGGTTCTGAGACTGCTCTCTGTAGTCTGAGGGGTTTATGTTCCTCTGGTTCTGAGACTGCTCTCTGTAGTCTGAGGGGTTTACATTCCTCTGGTTCTGAGACTGCTCTCTGTAGTCTGAGGGGTTTACGTTCCTCTGGTTCTGAGACTGCTCTCTGTAGTCTGAGGGGTTTACGTTCCTCTGGTTCTGAGACTGCTCTCTGTAGTCTGAGGGGTTTACGTTCCTCTGGTTCTGAGACTGCTCTCTGTAGTCTGAGGGGTTTACGTTCCTCTGGTTCTGAGACTGCTCTCTGTAGTCTGAGGGGTTTACGTTCCTCTGGTTCTGAGACTGCTCTCTGTAGTCTGAGGGGTTTACGTTCCTCTGGTTCTGAGACTGCTCTCTGTAGTCTGAGGGGTTTACGTTCCTCTGGTTCTGAGACTGCTCTCTGTAGTCTGAGGGGTTTACATTCCTCTGGTTCTGAGACTGCTCTCTGTAGTCTGAGGGGTTTACATTCCTCTGGTTCTGAGACTGCTCTCTGTAGTCTGAGGGGTTTACGTTCCTCTGGTTCTGAGACTGCTCTCTGTAGTCTGAGGGGTTTACGTTCCTCTGGTTCTGAGACTGCTCTCTGTAGTCTGAGGGGTTTACGTTCCTCTGGTTCAAGGGGGGGCGGTAGAGTACTGATAGTAGAAGAGGTTCCTGCAACACCTTCATTCTGTCTTGGTTTATTGTTGTCTTATAGTTTAGTGAGTTTGATCTGAGGTAATGGGTTTTTAGTACAGAGGCCCACAGGTGCCAACAACGTCCCAGACCTCTTCCAACAGGAGGAACAGAGAGGATACAGAAACTCAAATCAGAACTCCTGCAGAAACATCTGCAGCGTTTACTAAAAGCTGCAGAAACCAAACGCTGCAAGAAGCCCCAACACAACGGAGACCAGGGGACACTAAAGAGAGACGCACACAGCTGGAGACCAGGGGACACTAAAGAGAGACGCACACAGCTGGAGACCAGGGGACACTAAAGAGGGACGCACACAGCTGGAGACCAGGGGACACTAAACAGAGACGCACACAGCTGGAGACCAGGGGACACTAAAGAGAGACGCACACAGCTGGAGACCAGGGGACACTAAAGAGAGACGCACACAGCTGGAGACCAGGGGACACTAAAGAGAGACGCACACAGCTGGAGACCAGGGGACACTAAAGAGAGACGCACACAGCTGGAGACCAGGGGACACTAAAGAGGGACGCACACAGCTGGAGACCAGGGGACACTAAACAGAGACGCACACAGCTGGAGACCAGGGGACACTAAAGAGAGACGCACACAGCAGGAGACCAGGGGACACTAAAGAGAGATGCACACAGCTGGAGACCAGGGGACACTAAAGAGAGACGCACACAGCAGGAGACCAGGGGACACTAAAGAGAGATGCACACAGCTGGAGACCAGGGGACACTGAAGAGAGACGCACACAGCTGGAGACCAGGGGACACTGAAGAGAGACGCACACAGCTGGAGACCAGGGGACATTAAAGAGAGACGCACACAGCTGGAGACCAGGGGACACTGAAGAGAGACGCACACAGCTGGAGACCAGGGGACATTAAAGAGAGACGCACACAGCTGGAGACCAGGGGACACTGAAGAGAGACGCACACAGCTGGAGACCAGGGGACACTGAAGAGAGACGCACACAGCTGGAGACCAGGGGACATTAAAGAGAGACGCACACAGCTGGAGACCAGGGGACACTAAAGAGAGACGCACACAGCTGGAGACCAGGGGACATAAAAGAGAGACGCACACAGCTGGAGACCAGGGGACACTGAAGAGCGACGCACACAGCAGGGAGCACTGGTGCCACTGGGGCAGGAGGTATTTATCTTTGTGTTTCTATCAGCTCTGACCCCCCTTTTTCCCCCCCCAGCACTGATGGGAAACTCGGACAGTCTCGCCGTCCCTCCGGCCACGCCCCCTGCTTTGCTGGGTTCCTCCTGCAGGAGGGAGGAGGAGCCGTCGGCCCGAAGCTGGTGGAGGAGTCAGGGAGGGAGCGGGAGGCGGGGGAGGACCTACACCCCCCAGCCCTGCAGCTCCTGGAGCTACGAGCCCAGAGCAGCCCCCCCTGAAAGGTACCTGCAGGATAAACGAAGCAATATTTAGATTTGATTTGTTTGGGATTCTGATGACATGTGTTTGCCCCCCCCTCAGGCAACACGCAGGGATCTACTCGGGGGGGAATAACAGGGCTGGTGGGGGGGGTGACTCCCCCAAAGTGCTGCTCACTAAAGATGGCATCATGAGGGTGCAGTTCACCAGCAGGGGGGGAGTGGAGGCGCCAGTGCACCCCCCACAAGGAGCTGATCCCCGCCCCAGTAAGGGCAGCTCGCTCAGTTCCGACGGGTCCTGGTACGACTCCCCGTGGGGGGGAGAGCTGATGGACCACCCCCCCTCCACCACCACCTCCCCCTGCTACACCTTCTCCTCTGGATCCCCCCCCCACACCGGCTCCTCAGGGGGGACGGAGGACAGTGGCCTCGGCGACTCCCTGATTCTGATCCCCGCCCTGCAGACTCTGCAACCATCATGGCCCCTGGTGGACCCCCCCGCCTTCCCATCCTCAGCACTGGTGCTGCAGCATAACTGTTCCCCGCCCGCTCCCGCCCCCGGGAACAGCCGCAAAGACTTCCTGAAGAGCATCCGCCGACTCAGCGACTGGACCGGAAGTCTGAGCCGGAAGAAGAGGAGGGTCCAGGTGAGACCCGTCCCCTCTCCTCATGAATGTTCCTGTTCACCGCTTCGTCTCACTAACTTTATTATGTCCTCTTAGGATCTGTACGGCAGCGCTGAAGGTTTCATGACAGGGCCGGACTCGGGGCTGTGGACCTGCAACCCTCTGCACGCTCTGAACCAGAACCAGGAGCAGTACCAGGTCCCAGTGTTCCCCTGGAGGAGTCTGAACCGGAATCGGAGCAGCGAGGAGGTCCAGCGGCAGAACGTCTACCAGAACTTCATGCAGGAGCTGAAGACGGGCTGCAGCAGCGAGGAGGAGGAGGAGGAGGAGGAGGAGGAGGAGGAGGAGGAGGAGCTGTTAGAGGAGCAGGAGGTTCTGTCAGAGGAGGAGGGGTTGGTGCGCCGGGCTGGCTGGCTCTCCTTCAAACCTCTCCTCACCCTGAACAGAGACAGGAAGCTTGAGCTGGTGTCACGCCGCCGGTGGAGACGATACTGGGTTTCTCTGAAAGG